>NC_056750.1:616115500-616173000 GCF_019279795.1 Protopterus annectens | reverse complement strand
TTTGCCTAAAAAACAAATGATAAGAATGGCTGAAGATGTAATAACTCTAATCAGGGGTAGCCAACACCCCCCCTTTCTAAGAGGCCTAGGACTGAAGTTGATTATGAATCTTCTGATCAGGATTTTGTTTTTTCTGATTCTTCTGAGGATCTGGATTTGCCCCTATCTACTTATGAAGATTCTGATGCAGAGGACTCCATTCCCTCTGCTTCCCCTCCTGGGGATTTTTCTTTTGGGGAAACATTACATACTCTAAGGGAGCATTTCCACTGGGAAAGCCAGGATTTTTCTGTTTCAAAAAAGAGGCTTAGGGATTTCCTTCTCCTACCTCAGCATAGGCCTTTAGCTATTCCTCCTGTACTAGACATTGTTGATGATGCTTTTCCAGAATCTAGTTTGGCCCCTGATTCCCTGCCTCCTGCTCCCAGAAAACCTGACAGATACTACAGGGTCCCTGAGTCCCACAAGTTCCTTTTTAGAAATCCTATTGCAGATCCAGACTATTTTACAGGAGCCCAAGTGTATTAAGGCTTCTACTGCTAAAAATCCTACCCCTTCTGATATAGACTCCAGGGAGCTGGATAGATGGGGTAAGAAGGTTTACACTTCTGCAACCTTGGCCATTAGGGCTTTAAACTGCCACTTTCATATGTTAAAGTATCAGCAACATGTTATTGGACTGCTTAAACAGAAAATGATGTTGATTCCTGACTGTGTGGAAAATAAAGAATTACAGGATTTAATGCATTCTGCTGAACAAGTTGGAAAACATACTTTGCAATGTGGTTTTGATTTATTAGAGGCCTCTTGCAGGGCTGCTGTTACTGGGTCTGTGCTCAGAAGGTATGCTTGGCTTAAGGAGCAATCTTTGCCTGATCATGTTAAAGCTAAATTGTTGGATGCTCCTTTAAATCAGGACCACCTGTTTGGCAACAAGGCTGAGGAAGTTCTTAAAAAGATGGAAGATAAAGCTAAATCTATGCAAACTGTTAAAGATTTCTTACAAGTTCAGCCTCCTAGATTTAGTAGGCACTGGCCCTCTAAGAATTGGTCCTTTCCAGCCCCTTCCAGGTCTTCTCAAGCCAAACAAAGACACAGCAAAAACCCCAGGTTTCAGTCCCAAGGGACACACAGAACTAAGCAGTTGGGAGTCTCCACTTCCAAATCTGGGAATAATAAAACTCCCCCCTATGGTAAACTGTCTCAATGACTTCCTTTTAAAATTTCCAAGCACTTATCAACTGACTGCCCCTCTGGGGGGAAAGATTGCTCTTCATGCAAAGAATTGGGAACTTACTACCCAGGACAAATGGGTTTTAAATATAGTGTCCCAGGGATACAGATTTCACGTCCACATGTTGCCAACACCAAGCGGGTGGCCGGACCTACCCCCAAATTAGTGGACAAAGGCCCCAAAACAAGTACTTTCTCTCTTAAGCATGGGGGCTATTCATCTGGTACCAGAAGAGGAAAAGGGACAAGGTTTCTACTCAAGACTTTTCCTGGTACCCAGGAAAGACAATTCATGGTGTTCTATCCTGGACCTGTCTACTCTAAACACCTTTTCAGAGATTCCAAAATTCAAGATGCTGACTCTTCACCAATTACTTCCTATGCTAGGCAAAGATGCCTGGTTGGCAATACTAGATTTAAAAGAAGCATACCTGCACATCCCAATTAGGGAATCTTGCAGAAGATACATATGCTTCAAAGCAGGCTACACACACTATCAGTTCTCTGCACTGCCCTTTGGCTTGTCTACTGCGCCCAGGGTATTCACAAAGTGCCTAGCCCCAGTTATTGCATTTTGCAGGCAAAGAAGTATTCAAATATACCCATACCTGGATGATTGTCTAATTCAGGCAGAAAGCCAGGACATACTTTTGAATCATCTGGCCTTTATACAAAGGGTTCTAACTTGTCTGGGGTACACCATGAATGAAAAAAAAATGCAACTGGTACCCTGTCAACAAATTATATTCCTGGGAACAAGCTTGAATACAACTTTCCAGATGGCTTACCTCACGCCAGAGAAACAAATTCATTTGGCAACCTACTTCAAACCAGTGGCCATAAAAACCCTGATATCTGCAAGACAAATACTGCAGGCCTTGGGGTTCATGGCCTCCTGCATTCTTCTAATTCCATATGCAAGACTGCATATGAGGAAACTACAGTGGTATCTAAAAAGCCTATGGTGTCAACATTCTCAGGACCTAGAAACAATGATTCCTATCTTACCTTGCCTACGCCTAGAGTTACTTTGGTAGGCAGAGGCCTGCCACCAAAACAAGGGACTACCTTTCACACCACCCCCTGCTGCCAAACCCTAACAACAGATGCATCAGACTATGCGTGGGGGGCTCACCTAGCAGGGAAGTGCATTCAGGGCAAATGGAACCCAAGTCAAATGCACCTGCATATCAATCAAAAAGAAATGTTAGCTGTACAGAATGCTCTGACAGCCTTCAAGGACCACATTCTTCCAGGACAACTAATTGTAAAGACGGACAACACCACTGTTATGTGGTACATAAACAAGCAGGGAGGTACACATTCTTAACCCCTCTGCAGACTAGCCACGGCATTGTGGAACACAGCCATGAGCTACCAAGTGCACCTACAAGCTCAATTCCTGTCAGGAAAATTAAATACACTGGCAGATGGACTAAGCAGAAACATCATGGACCCACACGAGTGGAAACTGAAACCAAGGACTTTCAACATGTTGACAAGCAAATGGGGGAGCCCAGATATTGACCTGTTTGCCTCTCCCCAGAACTACCAATTGGACACATTTTACACAAGGACTCCCCACAAAACAAGCCTGGAAAGTGGATGCTCTGTCCTTCAGCTGGAAAAAACTATCATTCTATGCCCACCCCCCCTGCCTCTGCTCTCCAAAGTACTACAAAAAATCAAACAGGACAAACCAAGGATGATTTTGATTGCTCCAGACTGGTCGCACCAACACTGGTACCCCATTCTGCGCAGTGTGTCACGGTTATCTCCATGGCACCTGCCACAGACTCCTTCCCTACTGTCTCAGCAGGAGAACCAGATTCTGCACCTTCAGCTTCTAACACTGAACCTTGCAGCCTGGCTAATTACTTAATCTCTCCTTTACCATCCCTCAGCAAACCTGTGATGGATATCATTTTAGAGGCAAGGAGGCCTAGTAATAGAAAATCTTAATGCTGAAAAATGGAAAAGATTCTGTGCCTGGAACCAGTCTCAAGGGATGAGTACAACAGCACCCAATTTACCTCAGATTTTACAATACTTAACTGAGATGCTTCACAAGGGCCTGTCTTTTTCCTCCATTAAAATTCACACCTCAGCCATTTCAGCTCATTATAACACAGAACCTCCCCTCTTCTCCCATCCACTGCTCAAGCAGTTCCTGAGAGAGGCCAAAAATTTAAGACCACCCAGGAGAGCTCCAACCCCAGCATGGGACCTTAACTTTGTCTTGGAGAAACTCACTCTACCTCCTTTAGAGCCAGCTGCTACTGCAGACTTAAAACTTCTTTCTTGGAAAACAACTTTCCTTTTAGCAATCACTTCATCTAGAAGAGTATCTGAATTACAGGCCCTTATGGCAGTGGAGCCTTTCATCATCTTTCATGCCAACAGGGTGTCCCTCAGAACCAATCCATCCTTCATACCCAAGGTGGTATCCAGTGTGGCTCTTAATCAGTCCATTCATTTGCCAACCTTCTTTCCCAATCCACAGAATAAAGGGGAACAGATACTGCATTCCTTAGTTGTGCACAGACAACTTAGATTCTACTTGAACAGGACTAAACCTCAAAGGAAATCTCAACAACTGCTGGTGGCATTTGCTGCAGGGACAGAGGGGAAGGCTATTTCAAAGCAAACCATTTTTAAATGGATAAGCCATTGCATACATTTCTGCTATAAGCACCATGGAAAACCTATCCCCCAGGGGATCAGACCTCACTCCACCAGGGCTGCATCTACGTCTACAGCCTTTCTCAGAAGCGTCCCTACCAGGGACATCCTAGAAGCTGCTACCTGGAGTTCTGTACATACTTTCACCAAGCATAATCATTTGCCAATTTTATCTAAATCCAGCGCTGGCTTTGCCACTGCAGTCTTGCAGGGCCTTATAACTGGCCCTAATGCTATCTAAATTCCTCCTCCCAACCATAGCTTTGGGAATCTACCCAAATGTAATGACTGCAAGAGTGAAACATGAAGAACATAGTACAGTTGTATACACTTACCATAAATATAGATTTTCGAGTGTATTCACTGTTGCAGTCCTGCTTACCCTCCCTACAGTCCCATAACTTCTTTTGGCTATACCTCTACTTTCCTTTACTAAGCCTTTTTGGTATATTTGCTTTTTTGTTGGAGGTATATCTTTGTACTTTTATATTTAATTGCATTCCATTAGGGGGGCACCTGACATCTGGGGCAAGAAAAACTGATGCAATGGTGTCGGCTGCATGTTTTATACCCCTGACGTCATGGAAGAAGGGACAGCAACCAACGCAGGACCCAAGACTTTGTTAATCAGGCTGACTGAGGGCTAACTGCAAGCAGATAACCCAAATGTAATGACTGCAACAGTGAATACACTCGAACATCTATATTTATGGTAAGTGTACACAACTGTACTTTTCTAGTCTTTTACATTATTGCTTAATTCCAAAAGCAATGGCCTTACCCTCTTATGTTAAAAATGCATTTGATTTCAAAGAGAAAGTAAAACAAATAAGTTGGAGCAAGGATAAATATTTTCTGGTGATGGATATGACTAGCTTATACTTATAAAGCATGAGTTTGGGTTGGAAGTGGTCCTGTATTTTTTGGGGGATAACCCTAATACTCATTTCATAATTGAGTTAATACATTTTTGTTTAGAAAATAATATATTTGAATTCAATGGTCAATTATATAAACAGTTACAAGGAATAGCCATGGGGGCAGCATTTACCCCAATGCATGCAAACGTATTCGTGGGACTATATGAGGATGAATGTATTTATGGTAATGAATTCTATACAAAACATGTAGAGAAATATTATAGATATAAAGACAATTTAATTTTCATATGTAAGGGAAGGTAGGAACAAGTCCCTGAGTTTATAAGGGACTTAAAGAATCAATTAACCGAAAAAAAACAACAAAACCAAATAACTAAAATCACACAGGCTGGAATCCACAAATAAAATCCAAGAGTTTTATTCCAAATAGCATAAGTGGTAAGTGCTTTCGTCTGGTGAGCATCACCAAACTTCTTCAGACTATCTCAGGTGTTTTTGAGTGTTACCGGCTTCTGTTTTCTTCTTTCGTGTGGTGGAAAAGTTTACTGTAGTTGTTGTGTTGATTGCATTTGTGTGTTAGTGGTACTACACAAAATCACAGAATGTTCATTTTATTTATGCATGCTGTGCGTTTCAAACTCTAATCATGAAAGTAATGTTACTACTACTATTACTTTTGCACCTGATTCTCAAAATACCCCAATAGTATTATATATTATATATTATATTGTAGATTGCAAATGAATTTGTGAACGTTTATATTGTGTTTAGCTGAGTGTATGACTAAATGTGTAGTCACACAGTTGTGTTCAGCAGGTGTGATGGTAGCCCATTGTTTAAATTGACCCATATTGATATACATAATGTCTGTAAAATGTGTCCTGGAGGAACAAATAAAGAAAAGAATTATTACTACAGAAACTTAAAACTGGCAGCTAAATTAAACATGGCTAGAATTTGTGTTGCTTCATCACATTGCATACAGTTACCCAAATCTGTTTGCCTTCCAGATCATATTTCTTATAGCTATAGTATATCACCTGTCTCTAAAACTTCCAGTGAATTATTTGATGTCCTAGGAAATGTGCAGAACACACAATGTACTGTACTGAAATTTTAAAGAAATGCTTGAAGAAGAACCGCTTAGGGCTCGAGGAAAAAAAGATTTTCATATGTGGCAGATATGTGTGGTAGTTACAATTAGTCTGAATTGCAATCCAGTTTTTGTGACTGCTTCATTTTCATCATTTCTTTAAATGTCTGGTTTAACAAAAAATATATCAAATCCTTTTTTTTCATTTCCCTACTTTTCATTTTAGGTATATGTGTCCGAGATTTCCCACCCTGGGGTACGAGGAGCTTTAGGAGCCTGCCCACAGATGATGGCTGTCATTGGATCTTTAACTCTTTATTTATTAGGTATCACTGTTTATGCTACATCTTAAAAAAAGGATATTTTTAAAATTATAAATGTATGTATATATTTCACACTGTAAGATTCAAGCTGCACCTCAGAAGGACAATTTAAACCCCGAGTTCCTGATTGTTGTTTTAATGCCCCCCCACATATATATGTATATATGTAGTACATATCATATTTACACACACACGTACACACACACACACACACACATATATATATATATATATATATATATATATATATATATATATATATATATATATATATGGTTCCCCTTCAGAAGGTCGAATGGCTGAACTCTCAAAATGCATATGGTCGAGACCATATGCACGAAATTTCAGAAGCTCAACCTTCTGAATGGGGATCTGCATACAGAGCAGAAAGGGAGATTTCCCATCCTGCACTGTAGCGTGATCTCAGAGTTAGAATAAATAAGTAGCGAGGGTGTGGCGGTGCAGGGGGGCTTGCCCCCCTGCAGAAACACTGTTTTGTGCTTTCTTGCTTTTTCTTTTCTTTCTCTTTCAGAAGGTCAAGCTTCTGAAATTCGAGCATATGGCTTCGGCCATATGCATTTCGAGATTTCAGCCATTTGACCTTCTGAAGGGGAACCATATACATGTATATATCCTGTTTATGGTATATGCCTTGCAGTCCTCACAACAAAAGAACTGAAAGTTAACAAACCACAGTTCTTTAAAACTTGATGTTCTGTAGTCCTATCTTGCCTTCATTCTTACATATGGGTTCGGCTCCGATTTGGCTGATTACAAAGCTCAAAGTCTCTCAGTTGGCTCGTGGCAAGGTAGGTATTCCATAGTGCACTAGTAGGAATCCCCAGGTCTGGTTTGCCGTATCTACGAGTTCAGAAGTGCTCTCTTTCTTGGCGTTTTTTTGATATAGTAGTTCAGTATAAATAGCTTAACTGTTGTTATTGTAGCAGTAAATTAGTTAGCGTGTTTTTTGAATTATTATAAATTGTTGTTGAAAACTTGTTGGCCATCTCTCTTCCGCAGGCCCTTTTTTTTCTTAGTAGTATCCCTTTTTCTGTGTGCTAGTTTTTGATACATTTTTTTCTCTTAGGCGTAGGACTGTGTTTTAGTTAGGACCTATTCTAGCCTTTGTTTGACTAGAATAGTAGTTTAAAATTAATAGCTTAACACTTGTTAGTTAGTACTATTTAGTTAGTGTATTTGTTGAATTTATTGCAGTTGTATTTGCAAATTGTTGGCCATTGCTTACTCCTCTGTTTAGAGCTAGGTCCGTTTAAGTTAGAGGCCCTAGTCCTCTATTGCCTTCTCTCTAGTGTGTTGTTTCCTCAGCAGGGCTAGGCCCGTTTAAGTTAGAGGACCTAGTCCCCAGTTTTTTGCTCATCTTTGTGTGTTGTTTCTTGAGCAGGGCTAAGCCCGTTCGAGTTAGAGGACCTAGTCCTCTGTTGTTCTTTCCTTGTGTGCAGTGTTTTTTGAGCAGGGCTAGGCCCATTTAAGTTATAGGACCTTGTTCTCACTTCCTGTCATTCTCTACATATATCTCTTGTGATTGTTTTTTGTGACAATATGTCTAAAGAGTCAAAGGATCATAAACCTTCAGGTTTTAAAAAGTATCTTAAATGCTCTCAAAAAATGTCCCTGACTGACGGACAAAGCATTTGTGTTTATTGCCTGGGAGCCATACATTTTTAGGAGACATGTACCTTCTTACACTCCTTTAGTTCTCGGGTTCTCCAGGAAAGGAAGAACAAATTGATCCTGAAAGGTCTCCTTAAAACCTTCCTTTGAGGAGGATTTAGCCAGCTCTTCATCATCTCATTCCAGGTATCCATCTTTTAAAAAGAGAAAGTCAAATCGGTCCCACACCGACTGTTTTATCTGGACCTCCACAAAAAAATTACTAAACTGGACAAACCTTCTACCTCTTTGGCTCCTCTGCCTTTGGAGCCAGTCAGGGTTCTAGACATTGACACTCCAGTCTTGGCCCCAAGATTTTCAGAGCCGACTATTGAACTCTTACCTTGGAGCTGGTATAGAGATTTATTACCGGTGTCCCCAACACTCAGATCTCCAATTTTACAGAGATCTCGATCACCTACCATGTCTTCCAGATCCTCCAAGAATCTTTCTGAAAAGGATGTAGAGAGAGTAGTGCTCAGACTTTTAAAGTCATTGGCGCTAGTAAATTTGTTGCCAGCTCTGACCCAATTGGTCCCAGAGCCGTCTAAGGCCATTTTACCTGCTTCTGTTCCTCCTCTGAGCCATGTCGGTCTTTCAGAGCCAGAGCTATCGGTGCTGCTTGTTGTGGAACTGTCAGTTCGAGCACCTCTATTGTCTGTCTCAGAGCTGAGTTCCGCTCTGACAACTTCGGTGCCATCCTTGGTGTCTAGGAGCCAAAGCTCACCAGTCGGCCCCAATGGGGACGCTCGGACCCGAACTTCAGTTTCGAGTCTACCTCTCTGTGCATCGGCTCAGTTGAGCTCAGATCCTACATCTATCTCAGAGTCGATCGCTCTGGAGCCAAGGGCTACTTCCACTTCCTTGGAACCGGGGGTGTCCTCAGAGCTGGATAAATCTGACTTTGAGATGATGAGGAGTGTGCTGTCTAGGTCTTCAGCTCCACACAAGGGTACCAATGCTCTTCCCCCTCAAGCTCCGAACTCTGTCTCAGCACCATCTCTCTCTCTCTCTTGACAGCAGAGACCTGCAGCCTCAGGAGCCCCCATTGGGTGGCCCCCAGTCTTCTGAGACCTCACCAGAATACCCTTCTGAGGAGCCTCCTCAGAAGAGAACTTGCAAGGGGAAGCATGTAGATCCCCTGATGAGTCCATCACCTCTGACACTGATCTCAAGAAGTTAGAAGGGTCCCCTAGGTCATCCTCTGATATCTCCTTCATAGATATCCTAGAGATCCTGAAACAGAGAGACAGCTGGCCCACAGTCACCCCCTTCTGATGAGGAGTCAGTGTACCTGAAGGCTTTCGGGTCTCAACCTTCAGCCTCTTAGGTATCTCCACCTTTCGATGAGCTGTTAGATTTAGTCAGTCAAAACGTGCGGGAAACTCCTGATGCCATGGAACCAGTCCCCAGAAGGCCCAACAAATTTCTTTCAGCCCCCAAAGACAAAGAGTTTTTGACTAAAGGTGTGCCTGTAGATGCCACCACCATGGCATCTACAGGCACATATTTTGACTAAAGGTGTGCCTGTAGATGCCATGGTGGTGGCAGCAGCCACAAAGAAGGAACTAGTGGAAACCTCCTCATCTGTCTACCCACCAAACCAGGAGTCTTGAACCATGGACAGATATGGGAAGCGTATCTTCTCTTCAGCGACTTTTACACTCAGATTGCTGAATTACCTCACCCATTTCACTAGGCTTCAAAGAGATCTCCTAAAGGAGCTATGAGATACTCTCCAAGGTACTTTATGGGAGTCTCTGAGAAGGTTACTGCTCAGTTGTCTACCTTAAACTCCATTGTTAACTCCTCCATGAGGCTATCTTATGAAGCAGATGGAGTGAGCAGGGCAGCCGGTTCAGGAGTTTCCCTTAGGAGACACTCCTGGATGCACGTATGTAATTTTGCGGAGCCCTTCAAATCTACATTTACCAACACCCCCTTTGACAGTTCCTCTCTGTTTGGACCAAAGGTAAAAGACACACTCACCAGATGCGAGCAGGAAGGGAAAACTCTCTCTGCCATGGGAGTATGTTTTTCCATCCCTTCTAGACCATACCCTAAGGGTCAGAGAGGCAGCAAAATGTGGTTCAAGAAATCTCAGAGATGTTTCCCAGATGCACAAGGTGATTCCTTCTCCAGAGGCAGAGGAGAAGGAAGTAATGGTAGACATCACCCTAGAGGCAGGGGGGTCCGCAAAACCAGGGTGGCCGCGATTCCTTTCGTGGACGTCCCTATCAGCGGTCCTGAAGTGGGGGCTGACTGGGCTTCTCTGGAGCCATTCGGGGGACTTATCTTTGTAGCCAGAAGGCTGGCATGACATCACCCAAGAGAAGTGGGTAGAAAGAATAATTTTCAGAAGATACTCTATACCCTTCGCTTCTCCACCTCATCACACCAAGAAAATCCCAGATGTTCCACCCAATCACAGGGATCAAGCAACTATAGAAGTCCAAAAGTTGCTTCAAAAGAGACTAATTCAAACTGTCCTCGCAGACCAGATAGGATTTGGAACTTACTCCAGATTCTTTTTAGTGCCAAAATGAACAGGGGACTGGAGACCCATTTTGGATCTCAGCAAGTTAAATGAATCAGTGAAGAAGTCTAAGCTCCGAATAGTAAAACTGCAGTCTATACTCCATCTGTTAGGGAGAGACAATTGGATGTGCTCCATAGACCTCCAAGATGCGTACTACCACATAAAAATGGACAGAGCATAAGGGAGTCATTTATGCTTCCGGCTGGGAGCCAATCATTACCAATTTCATGCTCTGCCCTTTGGTCTCACCACAACCCCCCAGGTGTTCAACAAATGCATGGCAGCAGTAATGGCTCACTTGAGACGTCTTGGATTCCAAGTGTTTCCGTACCTGGACAACTGGCTCCTGACTGCCACCACCAGGCACCTACTTCTACAAGCCAGGGATTCAACCATCTGAGTCTGCACTCAGCTAGGGATTACTATAAATTGGGAAAAGTGTGCCTTGTCGCCCTCTCAATATGTGACTTTTATAGGCACAGAAATAGACACAGTCGCAATGATGGCTCGCCTTCCTGCAGACAGAATACAAAATCTAAGACAACAAATATGCAGCCTGCTTCACCAACACAAAGTCAAAGTGAAGACAGTGCTCAAACGTCTAGAAACCATGGCCTCTACTATAACTCTAGTTCCACTAGCCAGACTACATATGAGAATTCTACAATGGCTACTCTTTTCCTAGTGGTATCTTCAACAACTGCCTCTGTCTCATCCCATTTTAATAACAGAATCTTGCAAAAAGGGCCTTCGTTGGTGGATCCAGTCCAGTCAACTAACAATAAGGACACCATTCATACCTCACCAACCCGTTGCTACTTTGACCACGGATGCCTACCATCAATGTCCTAGAGATGAGAGCAGTGCTACTAGCGTTGCAAGCACTTCACGACTTTCTTCCTCTAGGGACAATAGCAATCCAATCAGACAATATGTCAGTGGTATGGTATATAAACAAACAAGGGGGAACCAGATCCTACCCCCTATGTCGAGAGGCTCTTCATGTTTAGCAGTGGGCAATATCTTTCCAATGCTTTCTAGTTGCAATGCATATCCCAGGGACAACCAGTGTGATAGCCGACAAGCTCAGCAGGGCAATCTTGATGCCTCATGAGTGGTCTCTGAATCAGAAAGTCGTGGAACAGATTTTCCACAAATTGGGACAGCTTTGCTGTGATCTGTTTGCCAGCCCAATGAATGCCAAATGCAGCAGCTACTTCTCCCTTACCCCACCAGGGGAGACACAGAGAGATGCACTTGTCCACAATTGGCCCTTGGGACTTCTTTATGCCTTTCCTCCCTTTCCGCTAATATCGAAAGTGATCGAGAAAGCAAAGACCTTGGGAAGCAGAATGATTCTTATCACTCCTTACTGGCCTCATCAGATTTGTTTTCCCTTTTCTCGGGCCTTACCTTCTGGATGATCCATGGACTCTGGACCCAGTACAGACCTTCTGACACATATGTCAGGCACTTTCCATCCCTGTCGCCACACCTTCAACTTGACAGCATGGCTGCTCCACTTCCATCCCTAGCCAGGCTTCATGATTTCTCCCCTGCAGTTACACATATCCTGATGCCCTCTCACAAACCTTCTCTTTGAAAATTGTACACTAGCAAATGGAAAAGATTTTCTCTCTGGGCACGAGCAAAAAACATAGATCCTTACACAGCCTCCATTCCCTTAGTGTTAGAATTCCTAACTGAACTTTTTCATCAGGGATCAGCTGCTGCTACAATCAAAGTTCAATTAGCAGCTATCTCCAATTTTCATTTGGGACAACATGAACCTAATTGTATGGCTCACAGATTGTGTAAATCATTTTAAAAGGCACTACCTTGCTAAGACTTGCTTTTCAAGAACCTGTATCTCCCTGGGATCTAAATTTTATTCTTTCTAAATTTATCTCCCCGCCTTTTGAACCCGCACATACTTGTGATTTAAAGTTCCTTTCATAGAAGACAATTTTTCTAGTAGCCATTGCGTCGGCCAGAAGAGTGTCAGAGTTGCAAGCACTTTCAGTCAAACCTCCTTACTTGATTTTTCATAGATAGAGTTTCCCTTTGTACAAATCCGTCCTTCATCCCCAAGGTTTGTTCTCAATCTAATATGAATCAAACTATTGAACTGCCAGTCTTTTTTCCTAATCATTCAAACAAAGCGGAATATACGTTCCATCATCTTGATGTGCACAGACAGTTAAGGTTCTATCTACATAGAACCAAAGAGTTTAGGAGATCAGACCAATTGTTTGTATCTTTTTCGGAGACAAGAAAAGGTATGCCAGTCTCCAAGATAATGTTATCTAACTGGATTTCAAATTGTATATCTTTTATTTACTCTTCTAATGGCAAAGAGCTCCCATTTAAAATTAAAGCTCATTTTACCAGATCTGTATCCACATCTGCTGCTTTTCAAGCCAGAATTTCAATGGACAGTATATGTGCAGCAGCAACTTGGGCTACCCCTCATACTTTCATTACTCATTACAAATTGGATTTGGCCTCCAGGGGTAGAGCCTCCTTTGGTTCCACAGTTCTTAGGAGTATATTCCCATGAGCCACCTGAGAAAAAGGTGCTAGGGATGCTGTCCCATATATAAGAATGAAGGCAAGATAGGACTACAGAACATAAAGAAGTTATGTACTCACCATAATCTTCCATGTTTGTAGTCCATCTCATCTTTCATTCTTACAAACCCACTCACCTACCCCCGTCTATGTATCCTTGGAGAATCTGGAGACAAGATAGTGTCTATCTTCCCTAGGGTTGGAGACCTTTCATCTTTGTTTTTCCTTATGGAAATACCTTTTATCACTTTTTAGACAGCAGCAAACAAGATCTGGGGATTCTTACTAGTGCACTATGGGATACCTACCTTACCAAGAGCCAACTGAGAGACTTTGAGCTTTGTAATCGGTCGAGTTGGAGCCGAGGATTGGCTCCGAACCCATATTTAAGAATGAAGGGCGAGATGGACTACAAACATGGAAAATTATGGTGAGTACATAACTTCTTTTTTATGCTCTTGGGTTGCCTGTGAAAAGGGTTTTTGTACAATGAGCTTACCCGATTAACAAATTGTTGAAATAAATGTTGAAGGGCAAATCATAAAATGGGCAGATCTCTCTCAGGAATATTATTTCAGGCCTGATTTTTCCCTGCACTTTACATATCAATTTTCAGTGGTATGCCATTATTTTCAGGATTGATTTATCCTTTCATATAATTTTCACCAGATATCAAAAGTGATTTTTAAAGCTGCCCAATACACAGAAAACCACACTACATGAGCAACATATTAGTGGCACCAATAATTTAAAAAAAGAGGATACAAGTCTTACAACTCCCTTTTTCCAAAACAAAAGTAAATGACCTTGTGCGCTACAATTTTGTGAGACTGCTCATTAAGGCTACAGACTTTTCACTCTTTGAAAATGTGCTTAATGTTTTTCTATTATTTTTGTCACTCTCATTTTAAATGTGTTTATAAGTAGTTTCCCACATTCCTTCTAAAAATGGGAAGAGTTATATGCTATTTGGTATTCACGTTTTATGTTAATTAGATGTCCTGATGTTTGGATGGCTGTACCTAATTTTAACAGCCTTTGTACCTATTTACAATATGGTAGAGGATTAAGACTTTTGGCAAGGGATGACAGTTTGTTTCCGATTCAGGGTGGGGCATTACATGCCCTAGTAACTTCTCCCAGTGATAATCAGAAGATATACAATCTCAAGCAGGCTGGCAATAGAGTGATGGGTGAAGCCAGATGTCCTCATTTGTGCAAATGAGGGGGAGCACATGCTCACATTCCTCAATGACATTAATGCACATTGGGTGCTGGGGTAAAGTAGTAGGTGAAACATAATAACAAATCAGTGACCCCCTAGTTTGAATTCCTATGACACAGTCACCCAAATTTGTACCCAGTGGGAATGGATAATATAGTGGGTAATAGAAATTACCCCTTTCCCTAAGTTTAAGACCAGTCAGAAAGAGAAATTGAAAGATAGATAGATACATAGGCAGACAGATAGATAAACAGAGATAAGTAAATATGTTTAGAAACTAGCAGTATATGAATCCATGTATGCTGATGACAGCATTTTCTTTTTCTGCCAGAACAGAGTTTTTTTTTAATCAGCATTAAGTTTACTTCTTAAGACTAACTACATGACTAAATTTAGCCTTAGCTTATATGAAGACAGGTGTCTTGGTTAAGGAGATTACAGAAATAATTATGGAGGCTATTAGAACAATGGAGATCTAGGATCAACCAATTACAGAAATTATGGGGAAGGATACAGGTTAAAGTAGGTGCTAGAGTGCAGAAAAAAAGCAGAAGGTATGCAGAAAACAGGAAAACATTGAGGAAGGTGCTTTAGAATAGGAATGGCAGGTGAGAAAGGATGGTGATGGAGAAACTATTAACATAGGAAGAAACATGAGCAGGACAGAAATTTGCAGATGAGAAATACTGGTAGAAAGGGGGAAGACATGAAGAGAGAGTAAAAACAGAAGAGAGGATTTCAGAGGCAGGAGTCATTAAGAAGGAAGGGGTGGAGTAAGGCAAGGGCTTGGATGAGACGAGAAAGGGAAAGGTTAGCATGATGGAATACATAAATGAGTTGAAATAAGAGGGAGTGCAGGGAGAAAGGAAAGGGAAAGCAAGCATATAAGTGGTAACAGAAGAGACAGGCAGAGGAAACCCATGGAATGAGAATGGTGAGAGCAGCGTGGGAGCAAGTCAAAGGTCATGGATACTATGAAGGAAAGGGGGACTTGGTTGTGCAGTGTGTAGGAATTCCTACTTGTCTCAAAAGGGGTTAGAGAAGAGGAACAGTACAGGAAAAATAGTGTGTATAAGAAAAAAACTAGCTCAGAATCAGGTGGAGACATATGGCTGATCATGTATTTGATTGCCAAGAACACCAAATGGGGGAAGTTAGAATAAAGATTATTGTAGCCCCAAGGAAGGAAGGAAGGAGTGTTAATTTGTGAGACGACAGGTCTGGATGTGACAGTAATAGTGACATGCAGCAATCCACCGTGTCTAGTTAACATCAATGTAAATTACCTGTTTGGCAGCAAGAAGGCCTCTAGGGGTTGCTACCACTGTAGGATTTTGGGATGCACACTAACATCCTCTGACATGCTATAGCTAGGGAGGAGAGAACTTGAGAGAAAATCTACTAACTGAATAAAAAGACAATTGTAATCTGGTAACCCACACACAAAAAACAAATCACTTGAAGAACATTCCTGAAACCAATGCAGCAAATGGCACTCAAATATTAGATGAAAACAAACAGAAGACTTGTTTGGGTACTAGTATTTTGGAGACAAGAGGAGACAGAAATAACTCTGTGCCAACAACAGATTCCACCTCAGTCCAGACAGGAAAGGCTTGCTCGCATCTGACCTAGGCATATATCAAATGGACATTTAGAGGAGGTACATTTGGGCAGATAGACAGGACTAAAAAAAGAGAGCAGGCTTCTGCAGAATTTCTCCATCTCACCATGTTCTTTAAATAGATGACCTTTCTGTACTATAAGGTATGAACAACTACATTAATAATCTAGAATCAGCCTTGCAAGCTGATTTCCATCAAATTTGCAAATGCATCTCCAAATTTAAACTTATCAACAATATTTTGAAAACACACTCTGTGGTCTTCTACACTACCTAAAAGATCTCTTCTTCCTGTGTTCCAGCTTCAGACCTTAACAGTAATCCATCTTAACAATAAGCTCATATGTGTATACAGACATTATTTTGGACCTAAGGCTCTCCTTCCACTCACATACTGAGGCAGACCTTAATAAGGTACTTAGCTAACTTAAAATTGTCTTCCTTTTAAATATCATTGTACCTGAATTTCAAACTTCTGCAACTAAAAATTCTTTAATACTAACATTCCCTCCAAATAATTTCCTTTGGAAACTGCATTAAATACCTTACTTTTACAAAACAACACTTAACATCTTTACAAATTAGTTAACCTTTTGGACTCCAGAACCTAATAAAAATCTCTATAGATGGTTGGCTCAATGGTACAGAGAGCTGGAGCTCTGACTATGACCCAGGTGACCAAAGTCTGATTAGTGGCCTTGGCACTGGAAGGTCCAGGAAGGGAAGAGGAAGGGGTGGAATGAAGGTGCCTGGCATGCTCATCTCTCACTGGGGATGGGGGTGGGGTTGTGTGCACTTGGAAACCTAGAAGGTGGTACAGTCTTTATCCTGGATACTACTGAGACCAACACTTTTTTGCAAGGGGAGAGAAAGGCTGAGGTAGTGCCAGTTGAAGAAGAGGGGAAATTCTCCACTGTCAATTAATTGCACATACACTTCCTGCCATCTCACTGAGCGCATGTGTGATTAGGGTTGGTGGAAAATAAATGGCAAACCTCAAACTATCCCAATGGCTGTATGAATCCCTGTTACTTGTCATTTCCTTGATGAAGGAAATAAATAGGCTGGCAGACAAACATAGGACAGCAGGAGCAAAAAAAAAAAATGCAAAATAAAATAAAATCTCTATACTTTAAGCATTATGAGTCTAGGAGATAGCATTACATCTGATGTTGTTAATCATCTTCTTCCCATTCATCACTGATGGGTTCAGTTCCGAGCCCCTTGGAACCATGTCAGCTTAATACCAAGCTCACGTACACCAAAAACTCTCGAGCTAAGTTGCTACCCACAATGCCCTTCTCCCAGTTACCTCAGATCTCATTTGCCATGTAGCCATATAGAAGCATTTCACTGAGATCTTCAGCTAATTGTTCTATTTTATTGATAATTGTGTATTTTTGAACTTTTTTCCTAATCTCACTCTTTTACCCTTATTTTATCTAACTAGCTCTACCCATTGGGTATTTCTTATACCATCATTGGTATGCCCTCTCTTTACCCTTGTGGTATCGTTTGATACCATCATTGGTATCTTCTTTCTATTTCTTCCTTCTTTCTTTTTAGGTAATAGTAGTGTGTGTACTTTGTGTGTATGGAAATGTCTGACAAAAAGGGACATCGGGATTTAAACATTGCACCTCTTGCAATGGCAAACTCCCTAACATTGACTCACATGACAACTGTTTATTGTCTGGGGGTTTCTCACCTCTCTGTTAAACCTCCTTGCCAGATTTGTCTAAGTTTTAGTCAGCAGACACTGAACGAAAGGAAAAACAAACTGATTTTGAAAGGACTTTTAGTTTCGCCTTTCTCAGAGGCCCTTTCTGTGTCAGAGGTCTCAACTCCTCCAGTGAAGGACAAGAAACGTTCCCATTTGGATCCCTCTTCACCAGCTGGTGATAAGGGAAAGTCTCACAAATATAAGGCTCACACATCTTTATCAGAGCATAGGATTGCTTCATCGGCTCCTACTATGACTACTGCTTCTATTCTGAGCTCTGCTCCAGCTGCCACTTTGACCAAAGTCATAGACATTACAGAATTTTTGACATCGGCGCCACCTTTGGCACTGACCTCTATGGCACTGACCCTGCCTTCTATGTCAGCTACAGCTCCGACCTTATCTTCCACAACAGCTATGGCACCGACTTCATCTTTTACTGCTCCAAAAAGTGGTTTCAACCCACGCAATTCCTTTAGAACCAGTAACTTTGACTCTGAGTGCCTCCTTGGCACCGAGTCCTTTTTCTATGCCACTGATTCCTTTACTACCAGTCTCCAAGTTAGAGACTACTGAAATAAAAAACTCAGTTCACCATCAATAGATGCCACAAATTCACGATAATGACAATACTTTAACGTATGTTCTCACTTGAGTCGAATGTAATTAAAATGTTGTATCCCTTCTCTCCGTGCAAGACAAGTAGATAACACCACACTTTAATCAACACATAAAATGTTGCTCCCCATGGAGCGGATATGAATGCCACACTTTAATTTCTATCCATAGAACATTGCTCAGCATAAAGCTAAAACATACACTTCACCTTTGACATCCATACATGAAACGTTGCTCATCTTGAGCCAGACAGAACGTAATAAAAGATGAATTTCTTCTCAGTAAATAAAAGACACAAAAAGCACATTCGGATGATAGCCTTCCTCAGTTCGTTTAGTTTCTTGGTTGTTGTAAAATGAGAAGATAAACTAATTCTCCTCCAATCCAAGTAAATGCATCTTACATACCCTCTATAGTAACCAATCATTAAACAGATGTTACTGAATGAGATCAAAGCATTACGCTTTCATTTAACGGATACACGTCTGTTTTTCAGAACAGGTTTTAAAGGAACCATTGCATTTAACCCAGATGGTTTCTGTGCTTTAAGATTCATTATCCATTTGATTTCCTTTGTTTCTGTTAAATTCTTAATATCACCTCCTCTGGGACTAAAAAGCATGAGTTCAGTAATCTGAAAAATGAAAGTGTGGATGGGATAAATATTAATGTAATTCGCTAAACTGTACTCAATTTTAGACATCCTGTTATGGGTAAACATTATCATTTCAAGTTGTCCGCCACATGCAATACCCAGCATCTAGTGTATATTGCCACCTGTAGTCAATGTTCAGCCTTTTGCATTGGCAAAACCAATCAACGGTTCAAGGATCACATTCTTAGGCACCTAAGGGACGTCGCTCATCTTAACACACAAAACAGTTTAGCGAATCACAATATTTATCCCACCCACACTTTCATTTTTCAGATTACTGAACTCATGCTTTTTAGTCCCAGAGGAGGTGATATTAAGAATTTAACAGAAACAAAGGAAATCAAATGGATAATGAATCTTAAAGCACAGAAACCATCTGGGTTAAATGCAATGGTTCCTTTCAAACCTGCTCTAAAAAACAGACGTGTATCAGTTAAATGAAAGTGTAATGCTTTCATCTCATTCAGTAACATCTGTTTAATGACTGGTTACAAAGCACCAAGTACCCAAACGTAGACTCCACACCTTTAATAGGAACAAAAGTAAAATAAATAACGCTTCAGTAACACACGTTTTCGTCATCCAACTTCATCAGATAAAACCCCTTTCACATACAACGTCTTATATACTTGTGTTATCTAATACAATCATATCTTAACCAATAGTCATCAGAATGCAATTAAACAATTAGTACATTGAACATAATCACTTT
This sequence comes from Protopterus annectens, assembly GCF_019279795.1. NCBI lineage: Eukaryota > Metazoa > Chordata > Ceratodontiformes > Protopteridae > Protopterus > Protopterus annectens. The sequence goes on along the minus strand of NC_056750.1, from coordinate 616,153,450 downwards.
GAATTTCTTTTCTAAAAGTTGAAGTGTTTTTAGGGAAAGTACATTTGTGGATAGTATTCACTGGTATTTCTCAATTTAAAATTCCAAATACTATTAAAATTCATCATTTGTTTCTTTCTATAAATATACCAAATCATCTGTAAGCTTACTTCTCAGCAAACATAATATTATGCATAAAAAACTCATTTCAAAAGTTTCATATAAAAACATTAAAACTAGTTTATTTATAGTACTCAAGGCTCCCTCTAGTGACTCAAATTTTTATAGCAACTCCACCAAACCTTAAAAAGTTCAAAGTGCTTAATAAAAATATATATTTATTATGTGCTACAACTTTGCTGATCTTAGTTTCAATACTCTGATCTGATGAAGTTGGATGACGAAAACGTGCGTTACTGAAGCGTTATTTATTTTATTTTTGTTCCTATTAAAGTTGTGGAGTCTACGTTTGGGTACTTGGTGCTTTGTTATTGGTTTTTAGTTACATTTGCACCTTCCATTCTGTCTGTTTTTTAATGACTGGTTACCATAGAGGGTATGTAAGATGTGTTTACTTGGATTGGAGGAAAATTAGTTTATCTTCTCATTTTACAACAACCAAGAAACTAAACAAACTGAGGAAGGCTATCAGCCAAAAGCGCTTTTCGTGTCTTGTATTTACTGAGAAGAAATTCATCTTTTATTACATTCTGTCTGGCTCTAGGTGAGCAACGTTTCATGTGTGGATGTCAAAAGTGAAGTGTCTGTTTTAGCTTTATGCTGAGCAATGTTCTATGTATAGAAATTAAAGTGTGATGTTCATATCCGCTCCATGGGGAGCAACGTTTTATGTGTTGATTAAAGTGTGGCGTTATTTACTTGTCTTGCACGGAGAGAAGGGATACAACATTTTAATTACGTTTGACTCAAGTGAGAACATTATCGCAAATTAGTGACATCTATTGGTGGTGCACTGAGTTTTTTATTTCATTTGTTATTTTTATCAGAGCACCTTCAGTGTTTCAGGAATCTTTTCAGAAATCCAAGTTAGAGACTACGGTGCCACTAGCTCATACACCACGGACTTGATACTCCCCTTCATTGGATCCGTTCCTAGGTCAGATGTACAGCCTCTTTCTGGACTGACCTGACTCCCCTTCAGGAGTGTCCACGAGGTCCACCAGGAGTCTTTCCGAATTCGATGTGGTGCGCCTGTTGGATCAGCTGTTGACAGCCAGAGGGATAATAAATGTTCCTAAGACTCAGCCCCCTTTGGGGTTTGGGACTATCACTCCTAGGACTCCCACGTATACTCCTCCTTTGGATCTGTTGGTTCTGAAGCCCATTGCTCCAACATCCCTTGTGGAAGCCCATTCCTCGGCATTGACAGTGACTCTCACTGAGGCTTCAAGGCCACCCCTTTGGGTTTTGATTCCATACGAACCGTCCCTTCCTCAGACTCATGGTTGTGGGGCAGAATCCTCAGTCTTGAGCATAGGTCTGAGTGTTTTATTGGCTCTGTCCTTGGATCTGAGGATAACGTCTGCCCTGATCTTGCTTGAGGCTCCATCCCCAGAAGCGGGTCTGACAGAACAGGGTGTCACCCCGGTTCTGAGGTTGTCCTACTCAATTCTGGGCTCCCATTCCACTTCAGGTGGGCCTACTTTCCGGGTGATGAAGAGGGTGTTTGCTTCAGGAAGCGCTCCTCTGAATTCAGAACTTCACCCTGCTTCCTCTGAGCTACAGCTACCATAGGCCACCTCCCCAGGACACCAAGAGCAAAAGCCTCAGTAAACCCCAGTTTAGGGTACCCATCCTTCCGAGTCTTCCTCAGATATCCCCACTGAGAAACCTCCTTGGAAGAAGGCATGTAAGAGGAAACACATTGACTCTCCTGAAGAGTCTTTGACAGAGGATATGGACTACGATGATGGGGAAGGGTCCCCATGGTCACCCCCTGATGATGTCTCCCTTGGAGACATCCTGGAAATATTGAAACAGAGGGGTGGCTGGAACCCCTTGCAGGAGTCCATCTTCCTGCAAGCTTTTTGCCCTCGGCCTTCTACCTCTTGGGTGAACCCACCTGCCGACGAGTTAGTCCAGCTTGTTGTGCAGTGTGCGTGGAAGAACTCTGACTCTATTGAGGCCATTCCCCAGAGACCAGATAAGATTCTTTCCCCACCAGACAAGCACCCCCACTTGTCCAGAGGTTTGTCAACTGATGCTATCGTGGTGGCAGCGGCCACTAAAAAGGATCTAACGGAAGAAAGTCCTACTGTTCACCCACCCAACAAAGAGTCCCAGGCTGTGGACAGACTGGGGAAGTGAGTTTTTGCTTCAGCAACCTTTGCTGTCAGGTCCCTGAACTACTTGGCACATTTCACGAGACTCCAAAGAGATCTGATTACTGAACTTTCTGGAGCCCTCATGGGTCAAGTTTCTGATGGGGCATGAGACTAGGTTGCCTCTCAACTTGCCACCCTTGAATCTATCTCCAATTCAACCATAAGGTTGCTCTCCCACACAACCGAAGGGGCGGTTAGAGCTGTGGGTTCAGGCATAGTCATGAGACGTCATGCCTGGATGCGAATCTGTGACCTCTCAGACTCCTTCAAGTCCTCCTCTTTAAACTCCCCTATTGAACCATCTTTCTTATTTGGTTCTAAAGTAAAGGACACACTGGCTGGGTGCGAGCAGGATGGAAAGACTTTGTCTGCCAGTGGCTTACATTTTTCCAAGCCCCAACGTTCCTTTTCCAGGAACCAGAGGAGTGGGAAAATATGGCACAAGAAATCTCAAGGTCCTTTCTATAACGCACGTGGTGAGGATTTTCCTAGAGGCAAAGCGGGTTCCAGTGGTGGAAGATGCCCCTTTAGGGGCAGAGGGGGTCTCCAAAATCAAGACTCCAAGGATTCTTTCTCTGGGCAGTCTTATCAACGCTCCTGAAGCGTTGCCAGATTGCTTTCTTCTGGAAGCAGTCATGGCTCATTTTTTTCTGCACCAAACTGCCTGGTGCTCTATTACAAAAGATCGATGGGTGCAGAGAATAATCTCCAGAGGCTACTACATCTCTCTAACTTCCTGTTCAAAACCTACAAAGAACCTTCCCGATGTTCCATCCAATCAAAGGGAAGAAGTGGCTTCAGAGATAAGAAAGCTGTGTCAAAAAAGAGTCATCCATCTAGTCCCTCCAGGCCAATACGGATCCAGTTTTTACTCAAGATTCTTTTTGGTGCCAAAAATGACTGGGGACTGGAGACCCATTCTGGATCTCAGCCATTTAAACAAATCAGTGGTTCATACCAAATTCCGCATGGTCACTATTCAATCCATTCTCCCTTTTTTATGGGAGGATGTTTGGATGTCCTCGATAGAGATGCATATTACCACATCAAAATGGACAAATGCTCCAGGAGTCTCCTTCACTTCTGGCTAGGAGCCAATCATTTCCACTTGTGAACCCTGCCATTCAGTCTCTCAACAGCCACCAGAGAGTTCACGAAATGTCTAGCAGTGGTGACAGCTGATCTGAGACTTCAAGGATTCCAGGTGTTTCCATAAAATCCAATTTACAACCTAACCAACAGCTGGAATTTATAGGGGCAGTTTTCAATACTTGAACATGCCTGGTATCTCTACTGTCTCACAGGCTTCAAAGGTTAAGATTGCAAGTACGAGTGATACTCTGTCAAAGAAAGACGTCAGCAAGAGAAGTTCTCCAGGCTCTGGGGTCCATGGTTGCAGTCATTCCGATAGTTCCTCTTGCAAAATCACACATGAAACCTGTTACAATGGTTCCTGTTGTCACAATGGTTGGCAAATCTTCACCCCTTAAACTCACAGATCCTCATTCCCAACTCTTGGAAGCAAGATCTCCTCTGGTGGATGAGGCCAGATGCAGAACTTTGGTGTCGCCCCTTTCAGACTCCTCAACCCAATGCCACGGTGACCACGGATGCTTCCCTGATAGGGTGGGGGGGGGGCATTTTCAGGGAAAGACAGTCCAAGGCAAGTGGTCGAGCTTACAGGCCAACCTGCATATCAATCGTCTGGAGTTGAGAGCGGTGCTGTTGGCATTGTAGGCATTACGTCCGCTCCTTCCATCGGGAACAATTGCGATTCAGTCAGGCATCTGTCAGTAGTCTGGTACATAAACAAACAAGGAGGAACCAAATCCTACCCCCTGTGTCTAGAGGCCATGAGAATTTGGCACTGGGCGATAGCTTCCATCCGCTTTCTTATAGCAACGTGGGGAAGTTCCAACGTGATTGTGGACAGGCTGAGCAGATGCATCCTCCTTCCACACAAGTAGTCTCTTAATCCAAAGGTGATGGCAGAAATTTTCAGCCAATGGGGCCAGCCTTGCTGTGATCTCTTTGCCTCCCTTTCAAACAACAAATGCAGGAGATTTTTTTGCCCACTTTCCCCCAGAGGGGGAGTCCCTGAGAGATGCTCTGACTCATGATTGGCCAACGGGTCTCCTCTATGCTTATCCTCCAATTCCCTTGATACCCCTATTTTTAAAGAAAGCAATTCAGTTGAGATGCAAGGTGATCTTCATTGCCCCATTCTGGCCTCAAGTGTGGTTCCTCTTCCTCTGGCTTCACCTGTTACAACCTCCATGGATCCTGGGCACTCATCCAGACTTAATTTCTCACCCCCAAGGTTGACTCTCCCAAATCTGTCCACTTTCAATCTGACAGCTTGGTTTCTCCACTTCCGTTAATCTCCAGGCAGGAATCCCTTTCCTCACCTATTCACGATATCATTCTGGCCCCCCATAAGCCATCCACCAGAAAACCTTACAGACATAAATGGAAAAGGTTTGCTCTTTGGTCTAAAGAACAGATGCTAGATCCCTTCTCAGCTCTGGTCTCTGTTATACTTCAATACCTTTCTGAGTTTTTTGAGAATGGAGCATCAGCTTCTACCATACGAGTCCATTTAGCAGCTATTTCCATCTTTCATAATGGATTAGAGAGCACTCCACTTATCTCCACCCACTTATGCAAGACCTTTCTCAAAGGAGTGTTTCATAGCAGTCCTCCAATCAGGCGTCCGTTAGAGGCATGGAATCTCTCCCTAGTACTACAGTCTCTCTTTACCCCCTTTAGAGCCTGCTGACAAATGTAAGCTCAAATTCTTATCATGGAAATCTCTATTTTTGGTAGCTGTCACATGGATATCAGAATTACAAGCCTTATGCATCAAGAGACCGTACTTAATTTTTCATAAAGACATTGTATCATTACTTACTAATCCATCTGTTCTCCCCAAAGTGATTTCTGCTTTCTCTGTGAACCAATCCATTGAACTCCCAGTGTTTTTCCCAAACTAATCCAATAAAGGAGAATACTGTCTACACTCTTTGGACATATATAAGCAACTACGTTTTTACATAGACAGGACTAAATTTATCCGCAAGTCAGATCAACTTTTCATTTCTTTCTCTGGTCCAAAAATGGGATATGCTGTATCAAAAGTCACTTTATCAAAGTGGCTCAGAGATTGTATTGCCTGTTCATATTCATGTACAAATGAGCCTAAACCTCACAATATCAAAGCACATTCAACTAGAGCTATAGCAACTTCTATTGCTTTTCACTCCAGAGCTTCTATGGACGACATTTGCGCAGCAGCCATTTGGGATAAACCTCACACTTTCATCAAACATTACAAGTTGGATTGAGCTCCAGGGGAAGAGTGGCCTTTGGCTCAATGGTGCTCAGGAATGTTCTTCTATAAGGGCCACCCCAGGTTCCTCAGGTAGCTTGGGATTCTGTCCCATCAGTGATGAATGGGAAGAAGATTAACAACATCAGATAAAGAAGTTATGTCTTACCATAGCGTTCCATCTGTGTTGTTGATCTTCTTCCATTCATCACATCCCACCCTCCGTCCTCCACCAAAGACTCCTGGTCCTTGTGGTGTTTTCAGGGTTTTGCACAGAACCGGCCTCTGCTTTTACTTCTATATGTCTTATGCAAACCTGATCTGAGGTAACAGGGAGAAGGGCATTGTGGGTAGCAGCTTAGCTTGAGAGTTTTGGTGTATGCGAGCTTGGTATTGGGCCGACATGGTTCTGAGGGGCTTGGAACTGAACCCATCAGTGATGAATGGAAGAAGATCAACAACACAGATGGAACATTAAGGTAAGACATAACTTCTTTTTTCTTCTCAACTTTGCTAATAAACTTCCAGTAAAAGAACATTATTCATTTATTTTCTCTTTTATGTTATATAAACTGCTAAATTTAAATTTCATCAACCCTTTTGCCCATAACATAATATTTTCCTTTCATCACTACCCATTATGATCCCATCATCCAGTTACTATAATGTTGCACAGTACACCATTTATTCTACCTATTTCTGACTTTACCTTCTACAGTTTAGGTCCTGTAGTCTGGAATGGAAAAGGAAAAGCTTCCCTGCAATGCTTTTTCACAGAGGTATATCTGATTTGCCTGTTTGACAGCATCCAGTGGTAATGCTTAAGGACTCAGGTTAACATTCTAAGTACTAAACCACATAGCTTTTCTATTCATTTTATATCACTCCTTCCCTGTTCTTCAAATAGCAAACCATTTTCACGTCTATATTATCCAGTCAGCAAGCCTAACATCTCTAACTTTAATTGATTCACCAACAGTGTTTATTTCATGACAGCTTATAGCTGCTACTTAATGCTCTTTATCAAAGAAATTATTTTTTCTTATTATTATCATGTTCATTTGATGCTGTAAACACCTTTAATTTGAAACTTATCTTTAATTTCTACCAAATACATTATTCCACATGACTTACACAATGTATCCTTAAATTTACTTTACTGTAAAAGAACAGAAATGTATACTCATGCTAAGTGAACTTTGCTGGGCTTTTCATTAAATGTAATTACACATGTAAATACTGACTGTTGCAGAAATGCATTTGGTTATTCTTACACATTCCAAATCTGGTGTGTACGTAATGTGATAGCTATTGTATATTTATTCTGTTCTATGGCTCTGGCACAGCCAGTGGCTAAAAAGGGACCCAGTCACTTACTCCATTAACAACAAAATAAATTAAAGAGAAAAAAATGATACTAGCTAGAACAGTATTGTTACTAGGAGGGCAGGCATAGAAGATGAATAAAGTGAAGAACGTAAGGGAAAAATGTGATCTGGTTCTATGATTATGTAATGAAAGAAGTAGGTAAAATCATACTGACAGATGTGATCTCTTCAGGTTTCCATAAGACATTTGATTCAGTCACTTGTAAATTATGAGAGTTAATTCATTTTATGTGGTCATTATGGAAAAGGTTAGATGGAAGAACAGGTAAATGGAAGTTAACATGCAGAGTACAGTGCTAAGGGAATGCAGCTGGCAGAGGAGAAATTTACTGTTGTTGACACTGGTGCAGTGTTTTTTAGTATTTTTGGTTCCAGCATAATAAAGAGAGTCAAAAACAGAATAAAGCTATTTGTATGCAGTACTACTTTAGGGACTGTGAGCAATGAAGGAAGAAAAATAAGGTTTGTAGAAAAATTACCAAGATGTGTACAGTTTTGGCATCTATAACGCTTAACTAGCAAAATGTAAGAGGTGCATCAGTTTCACAACATGGACAAAATCTATGCTAGGGGAGGGGATGTAGCCCTCCTGTCGTACAGCAGTTAAATGTGCAAATAATGGCACTTGGCTACAGCACAGCTTCAATGAATGAAATCATTGTAGCCAGGATTTTCCTCTTCCTCTTCCTCCAATGTGCATAACTGGTCCCAAAGTTGATTATATTAAGTTATATTAAGTTCAAAGGTGCTTGCTCCCATTACAAAAAAAAATGTGATTTGACTGTATTGCATTCTGCTGAAATAGTTTTTGAGGAACTGGATTTTCTGAATTTTTTAAGCTGACATGCAGCTTAGTTGGAACTCAGTAAAGCCAACCATCACAAGACTATAGGGGCAGTGGTAACAGCAAAACTAGACTGCCTGGTGCAGAGCAATAAGGCTGCAGCAAAAGCCAACTAGATGCTGAGATGTATCCTAAGTGAGACACACTCCACTGATAAAGAAGTCATTGTATAAGTTTGCAGGGCACTGGTACGTCTGGTACGTCTCAGCTGCAGAACTGCATGCCTTGGTAGAGATTTTATAGGGGAAAAATATGTTGCAGTGACAGTGCTGGGAAAATACTTAAAGACTGGGGACAAGGATAATTGAATAAAAAAAAAAATAGATTAAAGGGCAGGCCACAGTAAATGTGAATCTTCACGCTGAAGACATGGATAGAAAAGGAGATATGATATAGATTCACATGCTCTTGAGAGAGGATTGTGAGGGTTGAACTTCCTGAGGAAGGATGGGGACAATCAAGAGGGCAAAACTGGGGGGGGGGGGGTGGCCAGCATGAAACAAGGATAGCAGCACTTCTTCACTGCTCTGCTACAGAATATATATCTCTGACAGGAAACTTTTGTTTGAATAGTCCTAAACAGTTCAAACTAGTGAATTTCTATAGCCCTTGGTGCTATAGAAGGCTTATTTCAAGAAAACAAATTTGAAAATCTAATAGCTTTCCTGTCAGAAACTGTGTAAAAGTAATTTCTTTCACTGTATTTGGCAGCAACATGAGCTGCACTGAGGCAGCACTGTAGGATTCTTCATGCAAGAAAGAGCTTCAGCCACTTTTGTCTCACATTCAAGAATTAGCATTAAAAATGGACAGATTGGATGATAAAATCGATTTTAAGAAAGACTGTTCCAAACAAATGGAACAAATTAATGAGGCTGTTCAGGTACATAAAAATCAGACCTCTGGCATTGAATAATCCCTTAATATTATGGATGGAAGGCTGAATGAAGGAGAAAACAACATTGGATTTTTATTGCAGAAAAATAGTCTTTTCAACCAAAGTAGATGATCTTGAAAATAGATTTCAAAGGAATAATATTCATATATCTGGACTTCCTGAAGGTACTGAAGGTAACAATATGATTTCTTTTTTTAACTACCTGGCTTCCTGAGACTTTAGAGCTCCCTTAAGCTCTCTCTTTTTAGATAGAGAGAGCATACCAGTCTCTAGGTAAAGCTACTGCAAAACCTGGTTCTTCTCTGAGAGCTATAGTGGTGAAATTTTTGTCATTTCAAGAAAAAGAATTGGCACTTAAAACTGTATGGGCTAAGTCACCACTTAAATATGATGGAAATATTGTGAATTTTGACAATGACTACAGAACAACAGTGATGGCAAAAAGAAAACAATTCCTTCCAATTATTAGAGAAATTAAAAAGAAGCAAATAAAAGTACATTTATTGTTCCCAGACAGACAAAAGGATTTTCCATACAAATGGGGTTAAACTCTTCAAATATCCTGACCCTGCTTTGTCATTTCTACAAACAAATAAAATTCTTGAACAAACAGAGCAAATTAATTGGACTAATGTATCATTGAAAAGGCATATAAATTCAAATGGAAGTAAGGTAAGTGAGAAAAAGAAAAAAAAAATAAGGGGACAATGAACTTTTCCTTTTTCCTTTTCCCTTTCCTTCAATCCTTATTTATAAAGAAAGTAACATGATGTTAAAGCATGTTTGTTTTTTACTTTCTGTAAACAAGCACAATTTTATTTTATACTTTAACAATAAAGCAAGAAACAATAACATACAACACAATTAAAAACTTGACTGGAAGCAGACTTTTTTTTCTGCATTATACTTATTTTACAGTTAACTGACAATATCTTTTTATGAGTTGAACAAAATGTTATACACTTTTTAACAAAAACATTCAGTGTTTATATTAATATATAAGTTGCAGGTTTCTATATGAAATTGCATGCGTAGAAGTTACTGAATATTTTATTTATGAAATACAAAAGACTGCAACTTGGCACATAGTTGAACTCACATTTGTTTATCTTATATAGTTGTTATTACAGGCTTGAATACATCATATAATCTTAGTACTAACTTGTTTTTCTTGATGCTTTTGGGGAAAGTAACAATAAAGTAACAATAGTGTTAATTTCTATCTGTTACTTAAACAGTGTCCCAGCCATGGTGGTGCAGTGGTTTGCATTGTTGCCTCACAGCAAGAGGTACTCTGGTTTGATTTTTGGCTGGAGCACCTTCTGCGTGGAGTCTGCATGCCCTCCCTGTGGTCGGAGGAGTTTTAAAGACATGCAGTAGGTGTGTGTGCCTTCTGTGAAGGCAGGGAACCGGACTGGCAACTCGACACCATTAAAAAAACACTGCCAATCAATCTTCGGACTGGTGATCCACTGTGGTGACCCCTAACTGGAGAAGCCAAAAGACAATTTTAATTAAAAAGTGTATTATACAAAATACCATCAGCATCACTTTAATATAAAATGAATAGAAATTATCCAAAGTAAACACTTGCTAGAGTAATATTTAAAAGGAAACTTTGTTAAAACTAATAGTTGCATTCTAAAGCTGTCTGAAAAGCCAGTATACAGTCTTAGATAATAAGCTATTGTTTTTTGCTAGACACAATGAAATGTGAGGTCAGGGTGGGGGTGAATATAGTTGTTAAAGAAGTTTATTTTATGGTTGTTTAGTTAGAATGAGTTTTAGTATATTAAACAACTTTAAAACTCTGTACATGAGTGAAAGATCGAGCTTGGTGTTGTATGTAATGACAATTATTGTTACGTGAGGGCTGTACTTATGCAAAGAGCTTCAATGTGGAATAGAAACAAAGCTTCTTTCTCTTGGGCTCAAGCTTTCTTCTTTCACTAAATTATGTGAAGCTTTTTTTTTACTCAAATAATTTTATTATTTTTCAAAGATAATGGTATTAAACTTTTGCATTTTGAGAAAAAAATAATTTATAATGAACTCTTTACAGAATATACAAGTGGCCTTCAGAACAACAAAAATAAAATCTGATGTGAAACAAAGAAAGTTACACATTGCTAGAGAAAATCTTGCTTTCTGTCCACTTAAGTAGATGAAACTCTGTCTGATTTAAGTGACTCAATAAGGGAGAGAACTTTCTCCCAAGGATTATTTGCCCATTTCTTTGGAAAGATTCTCAGTTCCTTGACTTTTATTTCCAACAATGCTGCATCTTTCAACAGAGTTAGAAAATCATCAGAAGTCGGTATGGAGGAGGATTTCCATTTTCGTGCGATGCATTTCTTAGCAACTGCCAACCTAGTCCAAAGAAGATAAAGATCTTTGTTATTCATAACAATAGTTTAATTTACATTCAAAATAATTAATGGGTTTGATAAAATAAAAGAATCTGTATAAATGGCTTGAAGAAATTTACTAATCTCCTCCCAAAATTTCTTAATGTGAATACAATCATAAATAATGTGTGACCAGTCAGGTATACATTTTAATGAGCATCTCCAACATGTTACATCTTTGGAAGAGTTAAATCTGGCTATTTTGTTGGAACTATAGAACGTTCTATGCAGAAACTTCCTAGAAAAAAGTTTCCAAACTTGTAAATTGGAGGTTAATTTAATAGAATATAGGAGATGAGTTTTATTTTCACTTGATAAATACATTGAATGTTCTTTAGTGATATAATTCCAGTACTTCTGATTAGGAATAGTTTTTTAATTGATTTTGATTTTATATAATCTTGAAGTTAAATTTGTGCAATTAAAATCATTATATAGTACTTCATGCAGAAAAAAATATGAGTTTAGGCATAGACTTAAAGGAAGAATTGTCAATTATTCTGCATTGATCCTGAGCATAGGGAAGTAAACTGTTAAGAGCTAACCAATCTGACTTTGATAAATCATATGTACTATTTAACTGCTGTACATCAAAAATCATCAAGTTTTTTATGCAATGGTGCCAACATGTAAAATCTTTTGTTTCCCATGAATTAAGAGTATTTATATGAATGTTGTTGAAAAAGTTTTTTGCGGATCTAAAAGGAAATAACTCTAACCATAGTTTTATAACAGCATTGTTATCAATAAAACTTCTAAATATATTGTAAATATAATTTATATAATTTAGATTGGTAGGTTTAGAGGAATTGTGTTGTAGATTAACACAGAGAATATGCCAAAGTTTATTTTGCTCATTTAGTTGTAGATTTTTAGTTAATTTATTTTCATTTAGGAATATAATAGTATGCAAAGATTTCCATGCAGAAGAAATTTTTAGATCAATCCAATTTATAATCATTTTGAAAATGGAAGCTTTAATATAGGATTCTAGATCTGGAAAATGAATCCCTTCCAATTCCCAAGGTCTGATATTTCTTTTTGGGTACCAAAGAAAATTTATAAGAATTTTATTTATTTATTTTAAAAGATTCTTGTTGGGTATTATAGGAATAGCTAGGGCAGTGTAATTTATTTTTGGGAGTAGAATCATCGTAATTAATTACAGTCTATCTTCAAATTTTAAGTACAATTTATTCCATTTTCCAATAAGTAATTTTAAAGTGTTCACAATATTATTATAATTCATAGCTAAGGTTAAATCTAAGTTTTCACATAGTACAATCCCTAAATAGTTTAAAGAAGAAACCTGTTTTCCAATTATTTGATTTATGTTTGAATGAGTGTCATTATTTTATTTAATAACATATAGTTAGACGTAGTTTTACTAACACATAAACCTTATATACAATAAAAATTTTCAACTTGTAAATCTAATTCATGTAAGGATTCATCTGAGTTAATTAAAGTAAGGAGTATATCATCAGCAAAGAACATTATTTTAGAATTAAACTGGTCATGTAAGTTAATGCCTTTTATTTTGGGATTAAAACGAATTCCTGAAGAAAAAAGTTCTGTTGCTAAATCGAACAAGATTGGAGACATAAGACAGCCCTGCTTGGTGCCTTTAGTAATTTCAATAGATTCTGATGTAAATGAGCCCAGTTTTACATAGGCAAGATTATTTTTATAAATATTTTTTATTAAAGCAATGAATTGTTCAGGAAACTCATACGTTTCTAGAATTTTGAAAAGATAGTTCCATTTTAGTGAATCAAAAGCTTTTTCAATGTCCAGAGCAACTATAAGGGATTCTTGCTTGTCTCTGTTTAAAATGTCTATAATATTTAAACTTCTGTGAATGTTATCATGAGTATGTCTATTATAAATAAAAGCTGTTTGATCATCACCGATGACGTGAATCAGTGATTTCTTGAGTCTGTTAACTAAAATAGACATAAAAAATGTTATAGTCATTATTAAGTAGTGAGTTTGGCCTATATGAGCTGCAAAGTTTAGGGTTTTTATTTTCCTTTAAGATAGGGTCGATTAGTGAATATCTCCATGAAGGTGGGATTGTGCCCTGCAAATGTGTTTCATTTAGAGCTTTTTGCAAAATTGATATAGCAGAAGCTGGAAATAGTTTATATAGTTCAATAATAATTCCATCTATACATGGAACGTTATTATTTTTACTTTCTTTAATTCTTTTTAGTTATTTCTTTGAGAGAAATTTGTTTCTGGATATCCATAATTAGTTTTCCCAGTATTTTTTTTTTATTTAGAAGAATCCAAACCTAAATCTAAGATATTATGATATGAATCATTGTTTTTATAATGTTATTTAAAGTGGTATTTAAAGGTGTCTAGAATGTCACTTATATCAGACTTTTTTGTTGTTTTTCCCTTCATGGATTACATTTGTGACATTATTTTCAGTGGATTGTCTTTTTAATTGTGTGGCTAGGTTATGCATATGTTTTGGTAAAACAGAGAATGAATTTAGTTTTAATTTTTCTAGAGCCAAATTAGTTTTGTGGGTTAAGATATGATTGTATTTTTATTTAATCCCCAATTTCTTTTTTTTTTTTTAGTAACTAAATCTCTTAAATCATCAGAGTTGATTTCTGTAATTTGTTTTTGAATATTAACCAACTCAGACTCCCATTCCTTTGTTTTGTTATTAACTCAAGTTATAGTTTTGCCATATAGGCATGCCTTTAGGGAATCCCATAAGATAACTATTTATATCACTAGTAAAACTGGTATCTAGGAAGTATTGTATTTCTGAGTCTAACCATGGTTTGAACTGTTTTAATTTAGTAATATAGGCTGGAATTATTTTACTGAAAGTCAATCTCTTGAAATCTGTTTGAAATTAAAGAATGAGTAAATTGTGGTCAGACAGGGGGAAAGGAATTACAGAAAAATAGGATATTTTCATTCTTAAATCTTGGGATATAAAAATTTTATCAATTCTAGTTTGGGTATTGAATCTATGATTGCTATGAGAAAACACTAACGAATTATCCTTCTTGAAGCTAAATGAATCTATTAACTGTATATTTGCCAATCTCTTAAGAGCTTTCTCTATAGAAGCTGTATGAAAAGGTCTTTTATTAGTCATCTCTGAACTATCTAAAATGCAATTAAAGTCACCGCCTAGTATCAAATTGCTTTTAGAAACTTTATTAATATGATCTATATGCTTTTTGACTGTTCCTACTCCAATGACAGGAAACTAATATAAGTTCACCAAAGTCCAAATTTTGTTACTAAATCTTATTATTGCAAATGCTAAAAGTCCATATTTGTCTTCATAGTTATAAATAATTTGAGGAATAATGGCATTTTTCCTCCACAGTATTAAGGCTTCTGTTTTTTTTTATTATATGAGGAATTACATAGTTTTAGATATTCATTTGGATTCCATATATAGTTATCATTTGCTTTAAAGTGAGTTTCCTGCAGAAATATCACTTGTGCTTTGTTTAATTTTAGATATTTTAGTAAATTGGATCTTTTCCTTGGATTATTTAAACCATTAATCTTTAAAGAGAGTAAAGTTAAGTCCATCCTATTTGTTTATGTTTATGAAGTATTTGTAATAAACATAATATCAAGGTATTTTTATTATTTAAATTTTGTGTAACTTTCTTACAAAATCTAAAGTTTGAAGACAGATTGTTGATTCCTATTAGAAAACATAATTTAAAACTAAATTGAGGTCAAAAAAGAAAAAGAAAGTGTATAAAGTGAATAATCTCATAAAAGTAAATAAACAAAGACTTTAAGTGTCCCTTTAACAAGCATGGAATGAAGAACATTCCTAATCTGGCAGAAAAGAAGTGTTCGGTCAGATTAACTCTAATTTCTGAAAACAAATTGAAGAAGAATGAATGCTTTGAAGCTCCATTATATGTTTTCTGGAGAAACGTTATAATCTAATGAAAAGGAGAACAACTATCAATTAACATTGACAAAAACAAAATTTTATGAATTTAGTGTAAGAAAAAATAAAAAGAAAGTTAGTCACTACTTCTCAATAGTAGGATAAGTGCTTATAACTGAATAAATGTATGCACATATTACAATATAATAATACTATCTGAAAATAATGAAAGATGAATAAAATTTGTCAAAACCAATAAAATATTCTCAAAAATAAACAGTTTAGCTAAATATCGGATTACAATACCTACAAGTAACTAGCTAATGTCAAAGAGTCTATTAAATTAGGAAGCAACCATGCCACTATATAACATGAACTAATAATCAGCTGCAATGATTTCAAATTATATAGGCAAAGTGACGGTCCACAAACAATTCCAGTAGTATAAGTTGTTCACAATGCAGGGTAATTAACATCTTATAGCAATGAAAATGAGAAATTGTTTAGCAAAAACAGCTTTACCTTTTTTATAAACAAGAGACTGTGGATGCCCACCAGTTATCCTGTTTTTATGGCAACTCGTTATTAATATTTAGAGAGTAAGAGAGAAGTAATACAGTCTAATTAGCTATAAGTTTAATATGCATAACACAAACCAGTGTGCACTAAGTGCTAAGACAGAGGTCCAATATTAGTCAAAGAAAAAAATGTGAGGAACTTGAACAAAGTCACATAAAACATAAACTTTGTGTGTAATAAACAGAGATAATGATAAGAGTAAACAACTCATAGGGATAATCAAATTAGGCTTGAGAAACAGTCATTGAAAGAGTTAAGCTTGACTTTAAGGATCAGGCAGTCAGCTTGATGTTAATTTTTATTTTTTTTTTATTTTTCTTTCCCCTTCTTTCCCTTTCCATTCTCTCTCATTTATTTGATAGCTTATGTTCCCTTTATAAAGGACTATTTCAGCTGTTCCAAGGTATAATATACCATTATGTCCTGTTTCTGAAGTAATTTGTGTGTTTCAAAATGTGAGGAAACAAATTATGAATGAGATTATGTAAAGCAGCATCTCAACATCACAGCACTTCTCATACCCTCGCAGAAAACAAAGGACTTCAACCAGATATTTGTTTAGTCAGCAAAAAGAAACAGAATTATAAAGGCTAACTGTTCTAGTAGCATATCAGTAATAAAATAAACATATAAAGAAGTGAATAAATAATGCAAATAAAAGAGAGTGCCTGTTTAAACTGATGGGTACAACCTGGGGTGAAATTAGGATGCTAGAGAAATATCTGATAACTGCATACATGCATTACATTTCTACTTCTAAAACACCACCTCCTTAAGTTTGCTGTGTTATTATGGCAGTAGTTAGTTATAGGTATATGCAGTTAGGATATAGTTGTGCTATAATATATTGTAAGTAATTTGTAACACATTTAAACATAACTGTTTTGTATTTACTTTTCAGTCTGCAACGGGGTATATAACGAATACTGCACAAAGCTCTTTGAATTTCAGCTAGGATTGAAGTATTTGGGAAATTGGGTACACTACCAGGAACTTTATAGTAAGCAAAAGCGTCATAAGAGAGCATGTTTCATAGACAGGGTCATTCTGAAGCCTGTGACTGTGTCCTATTGGTAGGTATCAAATAAGTTATAAACAAACGTGCATAGATGCAGTAGGTTTCAACAAGATTAATACAACCAAAGCAAAGAAACATCTGTTCAAGGATATTTGGAAACTTCACTTCATGAAAACATCATTTGCAATATGAAAATTTTCTATAAAAGTAAATAATAAATGTATTCCATCAGACTAACTCTTAAGTATGGCATGCTACAAAGGTGTTTGATAATTAACTTAGAACATCAAGCCAGACTTTATTAGTTATAAACCTGGTTTTATACATATTTCTGCACATCATACAGCATTTAGCAACATAGAGTTTAGCATGATATGAAACACATTGTTTAGAAAAAAAATGTTATTTATTTAGCTTATAGGTAGGTCAATGTGATGTTATTTTAAACAGCAACGATACCTGAAAGCTCTTGTGGAAAGAGGAAATGAACATGTTGCTATGGAGTTCTAAACATGACTGGGGCAGGATGGTGGGATGACAACATGGGGCTAGATGAAGCAGATGATCATGCTGAATAGCAAACAACAATAAATGAACACATGAGTAAGCAAACAGTAATGATAAGCCAAACTCTGTGAAATGCTAACTTTTCAGAATGTAAACTGTTTTGCCCCAGCAACTCTGACAAATGGCAGTGTTCCAATCAGACACATGAATGAACTTCGAAGACACACTGCCAGCATAAGACAAAGGAAAGCCATGCTTTTTCTCTTTTCTTTTTTTTTTATTTGCCATCTCAAAAGTGTCAGCCCCTAAAATAAAGAAGCTCACCCCGGGCATGATGACCAAAAAGGGTCTGGGGAATGCCAAAGACCCACCTAGCCAACAAAAATCAAGCATACATCCCACCACATAAAAAGAAATCCCTCCCCAGTGCCAACAGAGAGAAATGAGCTCGAGCCCATGTGTGACGTCCTGGAAACATATGCCATGAGGTCACCAAAGATTTGCATAGCTCCAATCGGTTTCCAACACAGCAATACGAAACAAAGAAAACCCAAAACAAAGCATATGTAACACACAAACAAAAAACTTCACACTAGAAACAAAAGGAAGCTTTAACTTCAGCAAACAGATATCACTAGACCACAATGGCCAAGAGCAAGCAGGAAATTCACACATCCCCTGGCGAAAACAAGTGGACACATCCAACACTCTAAATAAGAGGATCACATTACATGCTTCCATCCGCACAACCTATAGCGGACAAGATATACAAAAGTCATGACTTGCCCCACAATCAGGGCAATGGCAAACCTCTTGTGCAAGGAGAGAAAACACCTCAAAAATGCTCGAAACCACTTTCACACAAGAAGTGACAGTAAACTGTCAGCATAGAATGTTAAAATGCTAAACAAGTGGGGATACGCTTTAATAGTCAAAATAAAAAAACTGTAAAGATTTAAAACAATACACTGTAAGGCCATGTGTTAAAATAAAACAAGTTTCTGGTAGAGCTCTTCAAATATTCAGATAGGCTTGTACTTTACTAATAAAACCCCATTAGCAAAAAGAAAACAGTGACATGTTATTTTTAAAAATGAAAGGACTGAATTAATACCCAGCTAAGGGAAGATGTGTGGAGTGTGTAATATGCAAACCAACTAAAGTGTGATAGTAATGCATCATACTACAATAGTCCCTTAAAGAAAATGAATAAACATTTAAACCACACAGTAACAGCCCAGAGAAGTTTTGTAGAAGTGAAAAATATTCACTGACAGAAGAAATGAAATTAAAACTACATACTTTTAGAAGTTTATGAAAGTAATCACATCTTAGTTGAAGCTTTGAAAGAATTTATAGGTCTTGCATTTTTAAGTTCAGTTTTTAGATTTTTCTTTTTCACATCAGTCCAGTTATTTTTCTCAGAAGATCTTTTTAAAGTAGTAGATGATGTCCAGTCCATGCCCTCTGGAATTGAAATAATGTTATTGTTTTTGATGAATGAATTTGCTTCCTCAACTTTGTTGAAAGATCTCATTTTATTTAAGTGGAAAATTCAGATTTTTGCAGGATAAACAAGTTGTGCTTTGATTTTATTTTGTTTTAGTAGTCTCACAAGTGGCCATGCATTCTTCCTAATTTTCAAAACTCTCGAGGAGTAATCATTATCAAATCTTATTTGGTTTTGTTTGTATATCAAGAAGCTTTTTCTCCAGGCAGACTTAAGGATAAGCTCTTTATCCAAATAAGCTAGAAACTTCACTTCAATGGATCTTAGAGGTGCATTAGGAGAAGAAGGGATAGTTTTTTTCTATGGCTGTTTGTGCTCTCTCTAGTCCATTAGACAAGCCTTCTTTTAAATCTAGGATTTCAGGTAGCCAGGAATTTAAAAATAAGATGGTGTCCTCACCTTCTGTTTTTTTCAGGGGAGACCAAATATTCTTATATTTGTTCTCCTTTCCCTGTTTTCCAAATCATATATCTTTTTGATTAACCAGTATTCTGTTGTAAAAGGAATTCACACTAAGACTCATTTTCTTTGAGTCTCCCATCTATATCATTTAGTGAAATTTCAATGTCCAAGATTTTAGATTGTTGCTGCTGCAAAATTTCTTTTAGGACATCAGTCTGTTTTTGACAATTTTCCTTTAGATTTTCTAGATTATCTGTGAATCTATCCATCTTAAGAGATAATTCCTGTAGAGTGGCAGACATTAAATGGATTTCTTTTTTTAGTGAAAATTCAGAATGTGAAGATTTTGATTAGTTCATCTCCACACAGATGAAGTAATCTCTGGATTGTCTGACAGGAAATTTTCAAAGAAAACACCTCAAAGTTGATGTTCTTATAAAACAAAGGTTCCTCAATAAAAAAAAAAAAAAAAAACAACTTTTGAACCAAAAAAAGATTTTAAATTATTTTTTTCCTGTATTCTAGTAAAGTATTGTAGAGCTCAAAAAATATGCTGCTATCAGTTGGCCATCTAGGCTCTGCCCCCTCTTATGTGAAGCTTTTGAGGTAAAAGGCTTGAGATAACTTGAAATTCCTGCCCATACTGAAAGAATAGAATGGCTCAAGCTTAGAGATCTAGTTTGACAGGCAGCTTTGGAAAGATAATTTATATAAAAGGCGGAACCTTCTGAATATGCATTAGATCAAATTTCACTGTAGCAATACATAGCTATACAAGCTAGCATAGCAGAAGAAAAGCTAAAATCATGTTTCATAAAATATGAAAGCTTATAACTGAAACAGAAAAAAGTGTATATTGTTTGATGGTATTATTTGATGCAGATTAATACAAACTTAATATTTAAAGTTTTACTTTTATGCAAAATATATAAGTATAGAGCATACTGATAACACAAAGGTTCCAAAGAAACAATAATGCTGGGGATTTATCTTTGTATTAGTAAATCATAGTTTGTGTATTCACTGTGAAATACTGTTGTAACATTGTGTAATGAATGTAGAAAACAGTATATATTACAGTGAATTAAGCACTTCCACATAAAGTAAAATAAATCCGGGAGCTGGGCAATATGGAGATTGCTGGCATGGCGATGGGGCCTAGGACATTTGTTGTAAGGTGAGCACTTTCTGTATGGTTACAGTTTTGAAAGAAGTTTATTTAAGTTAGGCTGTCAATGATTGTCTTCCTTTGTAGTGAGTATTTTTGGTTTTGCTGCTGTGTTTGGGGTTTCCGCGTTGTTTGGTTCTTGGATCTTGTAACAAACATTTATTTGCTCTAATATAATTTCATAATGAAGGAAATGAAAAGAATTGAAATGGGAACTGGTTTCATGTTTTGCCACATTATAAACTTGTTGAGTAGCAGTCATTTAGAATGTATAATACTAGCTGATAAGTTTTCAAAATAATACATAGAATTGTAACAATAATAAGAGATGTTGACCTGTTCTTTAATAATTTGATATATACAGTTAGGATTTTTTTCTTAATAGATAGGTCTAAAAATGAAACAACTGTTCTACGTATTTGTATTGATAAAGACTTATAGGATACAGCTATACTTTTAGTTAACTGTTATTAGAATTATATGTATTTACGGCAGAGTGGTTTGGGGGTATTCTTTCTTCTCACTCTTTGTCAGAATATTGGATGAGTTGGTTTGTTTGGATGGTTAGACTATTCAAGCATGGAGTATTAGAAGTTTTAGAGGGGTTTTAGAAGTAATTGTTTTATGGCAATCTTACTTTTTGCCTTTTTATGAGTTTCCACAAATGTAATGATCTTGTTTCTAGATATACTCTCAGAATTTACTATTTGCATGAGTATTAATAAGCAGTTCTTTATAAATAGAGCATCGTTATCTATGAGAAATAAGTATATGTTTCTGATCAATAGGACAAATGACATTTATTAACTGTATTTCTATAAATGTTAATGGATTAAACAATGGAAGCAAGAGAAGTAACTTAAATAGATATCTGAAGCTGTTTAATTCTCAGGTTATCCTTCTACAGGAAACACACTTATTAGCAGAAGATATAAACAAACTTAATACTAAGAGTTACACTATGCTGTCTAGTTCACAACATAATCAGAAAAAAGGGTCATGGCTATCTTATGGAATAATTCTTTACCTGTGCCTGAGGTTATGGGAACATATCAAGATGATAAAGCAATGTTTTGTACTGCTACTATAAAATACAATAAGAATATATTAACTCTTGTCAGTGTGTACTAGATTCCAGGAATAGGAGTCAAGACAGCTGATTAACATTTAGAACAAGTAATTTGATATGCAAAAGGTAGTATCATTTTGGCAGGAGACTTTAAGTGTATATTAACACCAAGTGATACTAATACAAATAGTAAATGGAAAATTCAGCTGTCTGCAAAAATGTTAATGAAATTTACTGCATTATTTCTTCTTAGAGATATAAGAATTTTCAGTGTCACATTCATTAATCTTTACACATTATACTCATAGGCATGGAACACAATCCAGAATAGACAGAGTTTATATCTCTAATGAACTAGTAGACAAGCTGGGTAAAGTTAAGGCTATAACTTGTCCATTTTCAGATCATAATGCAATCACTTTTGAATTGTCTTTGAACTGTAATAATAATGTTAAATTAAGAATAATAGCAGCATATACAACAGGTTTACAAGAATTTAAAGACTATTTTCTTAAAGATATTTCCTCCTTTGTAGAAATTAACAACACAGTGGATACTTCAGAAATCTGACATATGGGACTCACTAAAAACATATCTGTTTGGCAGAATCACTAATTGGCTATCAAATAATAAAAAAAAAATCAATGGGACAAAGAATTGCATGAAATACAGGGAAAACTTGATAAGTTGAAGTTAGAAAACCAGAATAATAAAAATAATAACATAGAAGAGATCAATAAGCTAAATGACAAATACTTGGAAATTTCAAATCATAAAACCAAAATCAATCTTGAGAAGTTTAAGATAATTAACTTTTCTATCAACCTAAAGTCTATGCACAATCTAACCACGAAAACAAAATTATTCAGTAAATCCAATCACATAAGAAGAAATCTATTCGCATAGAAAGAAAAGAAAAGTAACAGAAATGGAAAAATATTCTAAAGGAATTCAAAGATTATTACAATGAAATTAATCAAAATAATATAGTAATAGATCCAGAGGAAGCAATCCAAACATTTATTAGAAGAAATATAAAAACTAGACTATCAAATGACCAAATGAAATTAAATGACAAACTGATTTCTATGTCTGAACTTCAAACTCAAATTCTAAATTGAAGTCTAATAAAGCACCAGTTAATGATGGAATTATATCTGAACTTTACAAGCTGTTACCTAAAGAAGACCTACACATATTACATAAGGTTTTTATATAGTTAAAGACTTAATTAAGGTTCCTCCTTCTTGGAAATATACCCTTATCTCTCCAATGTAAAAAAAATTACAAGGATCCTACTCAGTGCTCTTATATAGACCCATTTCACTTTTAAATGTAGATTATAAACTATTAATGGCAATTCATGCTAATAGACTAAAACACATACTACCTTCTATGATCAATGAAGATCAAACTGGGTTAATTTTAAATAGCAACGCCTATGATAATATTAAAAGAATAATTACAAATGTGAGAGTGTTCAATCTCGCCATTTGTTCTTACACATGGTGTCGGAGCCGATCCTCGGCTCCGAGTCGGCCACTTAGCAAGCTTTGCATCCAGAAGAAGCTCGAGACCAACCTATCTCCCACAATTCCCTCTGCCTTTACCTCAGATCTAGTTTGCCGCTGCAACTGATCGCATCGTTGAAGAGCTCTGAGCCAACTAACAGATAATATATAGCTTTTTTTCTAATAGGATTTTCTTCTAAATTCTTAGAATTATTGGACTTATTTAGTGTTTTAAGGCATTTATAATTAGTTTAGGATTCCTAAGGCCTACCCCACCTACTAAATTTCGGATTTGACTTAGATTTCCTTAATACTACCTAATATCATCACTTCTCAGCCCTTTGGCTAAGTTCAAGTGTAGTGATTACTTATTTTTTGACTGTGTTTTGACAAAATTTTCGACTTTGATTATGTCAGAAAAGGTTAAGTCAGGCTTTAAAAGATGTCAGTGTGGACAGAAGATGTCTGTCACCGACAACCATAGCTCCTGTGTCTACTGTCTCGGCCCTCTCCATCTTCAGGAGGACTGCTCCATATGTCATTCCTTTAGTGGAAGGGTCATGACAGATAGGCGCAGGAAGCTTATGGACAGGGGTCTTTTAAAGCCTGCCTTCCAGGAGGCTTTAGACAAGTCTGACCAGACTTCTAAATCCTCGAAGGAATCGAGGACTTCAGAGCCCAGGTCATTGGCTCCAAGTACTTCTTTTAAAGTTCGTTCACCGGTTCCACAGACTTCGGGACCGAGTATCGAGCTAGTGTCTGTCACTGAACCTCGGGTCTTGGAACCGGTGACAGAGCTTCCACCTCCGGCTCTTCTGAGGTCGGCACCATCCTCGATTCCTTCGACGCGGTCTTCCAGGCCTTTCTCCAACACCGACGTAGATCGTGTGGTGCAGAAGCTGATGGAGAACATGGCCCTGTCCAAACTCATTGCTGTCTCCTCTCAGTTGGTGTCGAGACTCGAAGGCCTTCCCTTGTCTCCATCTGATCCTCCTCCGAGACCTACTCAGCCCTCGGAGCTGGGGGACGCTGATCTGCTGATAGTGGAGCCCTTGGTGCCGGAACTGTCCCTTTCTCAGTCAGCACCGTTAACCTCGACTCCATCGGAACCACTGCCGGACTCGCGGTGCCGTCGATCTGTCCTGGGTTCCGGGACCGAGAGTCGAACCGATGTTTCAGTGCCGACTCTCCCTCTCGGCGCCTCGGCATGGATCGCTTTGGCTTCATCCTCGGGGTCGGTGCCCTTGGCTTCCGCATCAGAGATACCTCCATGTTCTTCGGAACCGGGGGATTCCTCAGCTTGGGGTCCGGGGGCCTTCGACCTTATGAGGAAGGTATTGTCTTCCCAGACAACTACTTCAGCAGAAGCAACTTCTCCCTCCCATAAAGGGCCGTTGTCCTCTTCTGCACCTACGACTACTCAAAAGCGTCGAGCACCAGTGTCTCAGCCGCCCCCAGAGGGAGCCCCTTCTTCCTCGGAGGCTTCATCGGATCCCCCCCCCCGATGACGTCCAGAGGAAAAGATTGTGCAAGAGGAGGCACTTGGATTCTCCTTAAGAGTCCTTAACATCAGACACTGACCTAGATGAGTCAGAAGGGTCCTCAAAATCACCCTCGGAGGATGTCTCCTTTTCTGACATCCTGGAGATCCTAAAACAGATAGGTGATTGGCAAGCCCTACCCCCTTCTGAGGATGAGTCAGCTTTGCTGAAGGCATTCGGTGCTCTCCCTTCTTCCTTCTGGGTCACTCCGCCCTTCGATGAGTTAATGGATTTAATTGCTCGAAGGGCATGGGAGACACCTGACACAGTGGAGCCAGTTCCCAGAAAGCCTAATAAATATATAACGGCCCCTCAGGATAAGGCATACCTCACCAAGGGAGTTCCAGTGGACGCTATGGTGGTGGCAGCGGCCACAAAAAAGGAGATGTCCGAATCTTCCTCATCTGTTCATCCACCTAACAGAGATTCTAGGACCATGGACAGATATGAGAAGCGCATTTTCAGTTCAGCGACTTTTTCCATGCGATCGCTGAACTATTTGACCCATTTCTCACGTTTACAGAGGGATCTAGTCAAAGAGTTGGGAGATACCCTCCAGGGTAATACAGATGCTGCTGTCTCGGATAAGGTTACAGCACAGCTCAATACCCTTACATCTATTGTAAACTCGTCCATGATGCTCATTTCGTATGCAGCCGAAGGGTCGAGTAGGGCTGCGGCTTCAGCGATTGCTCTTCATAGACAATCCTGGATGCACCTGTGTTCCTTTGCGGAAGCCTTCAAGTCTTCCTTTACTAACACCCCCTTTGATGGTGCCACTCTCTTTGGCCCCAAAGTAAAGGAGACCCTGGCCTGGTGTGAGCAAGAGGGAAAGACTCTGTCTGCTGTCGGAGTCCATTTTTCCACCCCATCCAGACCGTACCCCAAAGGGCAACGAGGTGGGAAAATGTGGTTTCGCAAACCCCAGGGTTCTTTTCCCAAGCACACAGGGTGATGCCCCCTCCAGAGGCAGAGGGGGGCAGAAGTGGAAGACGCCGCCATGGTGGCAGAGGGGGTCCGCAAAACCAAGGCAACAGGGATACCATCCCTGGAAAGCCTTTCCAGCACTCCTGAAAGGAGGCCCGACTGTCCTGCTCTGGAGGCAGTCGGGGGTCGCTTAGCTTTATATCCTCAGGCCTGGCAAAGCCTTACTTCAGACAAATGGGTAAAAAGCATTATTACCAGAGGATACAAAATCCCATTTCTATGTTCTGCCCCATCTGTGAGATCCTGCAGCTATAGAAATTTCAAAGCTGCTAGAAAAAAGAGTCATCCAACCAGTCCCAGCAGACCAAAGTGGATCCGGAACTTACTCAAGGTTCTTTTTAGTTCCAAAAAAGACAGGGGACTGGAGGCCAATTCTGGACCTAAGCAATCTCAATACCTATGTAAAAAAAGAAAAGTTCCGGATGGTCACGCTTCAATCAATCCTTCCATTTTTACAGAAGGACGACTGGATGTGCTCAATAGATCTCAAGGACGCATACTACCACATCAAAATGGCCAGAGCGTCCAGAGATCACCTGCGCTTCCGGCTGGGAGCCAGCCACTTTCAGTTTCGGGCCCTGCCCTTTGGTCTAACCTCAGCCCCCAGGGTTTTCACCAAATGCATGGCAGTGGTAGTGTCTCACTTGAGACGCCTAGGATTCCGGGTGTTTCCGTATCTGGACGACTGGCTCCTTACTGCCACCACCGAGCGTCGACTGATACAAGCCAGGGACTACACACTCAGCCTTTGTGTTCAGCTAGGGATTTCGATAAATTTCGAAAAATCTGCGTTACAGCCATCGCAGCATATTTCATTTATAGGGGCAGATTTGGATACCCGTTCCTTGCTTCTAAGACTTCCCTCAGCAAGAATAGCTTCCCTACAAGAACACATATCTCTCCTTCTATTGTCCAAGAAATCCCCAGCCAAACTAGTCCTGAAAGTCTTGGGATTCATGTCAGCTTCCCTCATTGCAGTTCCCATGGGAAGACTACACATGAGAGTTCTCCAATGGCTGCTGTTTGCACAATGGTCGTTCCAACAGTTACCGCTAACACATCAGATTCACATCACAAACACCTGCAAAACACACCTGTCTTGGTGGCTTCAGAATTGCAATCTCGTCAGCGGCTGGCCATTTGTGTTACCCGCACCAACAGCCACAGTGACCACGGACGCTTCCCTGATAGGGTGGGGGGGCATCTTTCAGGGACAGACAGTCCAAGGCAAATGGACCAATTCAGAGTACAACCTGCACATCAATGTCCTGGAGATGAGGGCAGTGTTTCTAGCGTTGCAACATTTTTCCACACTTCTACCTCTAGGGACTATTGCAGTTCAAACGGACAATATGTCCGTAGTTTGGTACATAAACAAACAAGGAGGAACCAAGTCTTATCAATTGTGCAGAGAGGCCATGAGAATTTGGCAATGGGCAGAGTCCACGGGTCACTTTCTGATAGCAACGCACATTCCGGGGTTATCCAACATCATAGCGGACAGGTTGAGCAGAGCCATCCTGTTGCCTCACGAGTGGTCCCTCAACCAAACAATAGCGGAAAGGATATTCCACAAGTGGGGCCAGCCTTGCTGCGATCTGTTTGCGTCTCCAATGAACGCCAAATGCAGAAGCTACTTTGCCCTGTTACCCCCTCCAGGGGATGTCCCCAGGGACGCTCTGATTCACGTTTGGCCCCCGAGTCTCCTATACGCTTTCCCCCCGATACCTCTGATACCGAGATTTCTCCAGAAAGCCAAAGACCTAGAAAGGACTATAATTCTCATTGCCCCATTCTGGCCTCGTCAGATTTGGTTCCCCTTTCTTCAAGCACACCAAATTCGGGAGCCCTGGATTCTGGACCCAGTGCCAGACCTACTGACTCATTCTTCAGGAGCTCCCCACCCGTCGCTCCTGTCCCTCAGATTAGCAGCTTGGCTGCTCCGCTTCCCTTCTTAGCCAGGTCTGATCTTTTCCCTTCGGCGGTTCAAAACATTCTAGTGGCCACTCATAAGGCTTCCACTATAAAAATTTACACCAGTAAATGGAAACGTTTTGTCTACTGGGTGACTGCACAGCATTTAGATCCCTTAGTAGCCCCGCTAAACAAAGTTTTAGAGTTCCTATCCGTACTGTTTCACCAAGGAGCCTCCTCTGCCACCTTGAAGGTTCAATTGGCTGCTATTTCTAACTTTCATGTAGGAGAAAATGGAGCACCCATTATGTCTCATAGGCTTTGTAAAGCCTTTTTGAAAGGCTCTTTTCATCTTAGACCACCAATTAGGGTTCCTACACCTCCTTGGAATCTAAACCTCCTTCTCTCCCAACTAATGTTACCACCCTTTGAACCAGCTTCTTCCTGTTCCCTAAAGTTCTTGTCCTGGAAAACTCTCTTCCTAGTAGCTATCACTTCAGCCCGATGAGTATCGGAACTTCAAGCTCTCTCCATTAAACAGCCATATTTAATTTTTCACCCGGACAGGGTATCTTTACGCACCAACCCTTCCTTCCTCCCTAAGGTTTGTTCAGTTAACAACATTAATCAATCTATTGAGCTTCCCACATTTTTCAAAAATCATACCAATAAGCTGGAATATATGTTGCACAAATTGGATGTTCATAGACAACTCAGATTCTACCTAGATAGAACCAAAGATCATAGGAAGGCAGACCAACTATTTGTAGTCTTTGCAGACAACAAAGAGGGCATGGCAGTCACTAAGCGTACTCTCTCCAAATGGCTAACTGATTGTATTTCCTTCGTTTATGCTGCTTCTGGTCACAGTTTGCCCACCAAACCAAAAGGACATTCTACTAGATCAGTTTCTACATCCTTGGCTCATGCGGCTCGACTGCCTTTGGACACTATTTGTGCGGCCGCCACTTGGTCTAAAACACATACATTTATCACTCATTATAAAGTGGACAGCATTTCCAGGGACAGAGCAACTTTTGGTTCCACTGTGCTCAGGAGCGTTCTTCCATGAGTTTCTCGGGGTCTCGGAGCTAGGGACGCTACCCATGTGTAAGAACAAATGGCGAGATTGAACACTCTCACATAAAGAAGTTATGTTCTTACCATAACGTTCCATGTGGAGTGTTCATCTCGCCTTTGTTCTTACATCCCCGCCCTCCCACCCTAAGGTCAGGAAGAACGTCTAGTTTAGAAGTCTGGTCTCTTGTTTCCCACATCTGGTCTCTCTGTTGTCCTGCTAATTGAGTTACTTACTCTCTTTTATATATGTATTTATTCCGGGATGCTACATTGTTGTTGCTGGATCTGGTGTTGTTTTGAAAACTAGATCTGAGGTAAAGGCAGAGGGAATTGTGGGAGATAGGTTGGTCTCGAGCTTCTTCTGGATGCAAAGCTTGCTAAGTGGCCGACTCGGAGCCGAGGATCGGCTCCGACACCATGTGTAAGAACAAAGGCGAGATGAACACTCCACATGGAACGTTATGGTAAGAATATAACTTCTTTTAATTGGCTATGCAAATACAAACGAGAACTTAACATTAATGAGTCTTGATATAAATAATGCTTTTGACTAGATCAACTAGAAATATCTTTTGCTAGTTCTAGAAGAATACAAGTTTTATTTTAACTTTGCACATCTTATTAATCTTCTCTATACAGATTACTTTGCATATGTCAAAATACATACTTTCACATCTGATTCTATACAATTATTAAAAGGAACTAAACAAGGATGCCCGTTTTCACCTCAGCTTTTTTACCCTAGTTATGGAAGCTTTTGCTAATTTTATTAGATCAAATACAGACATAAAAGGTGTTAAATTAATGCAGAATTCAAGTTCTAAAATACATTTGTTTGCAAATGACATCTTACTGACATTGGGTGATAATATATCTATATCTACAACTTTTTTAGCAATGGAACAACTTCAAAGGAAATCTGGTTTAACATTTAATGATAACAAAACAAACATTTTACTGATAAACATAAATAAGAATAAAATTCCAAATAAGTTCCTTAAACATATAGTTAAAGAAAAGAAAATTAGTTTCTTGGGAATAACCATAATAGGTTCATATGTTCATAGGTGTGTACTTGGCTAATGGCCCTGGGGCCTTTACAAGCCTAGCCCATAGGATTATTCTGACATTATGCCACCCAACCTTAGTTCCCAGTGCCTCTGTCGAGTAAAGCCACTGGAGTGATCCCTGGGGAGAATTTTCTATTTAATGGATAACATTAAAGCTATAGTAAATTATAATTATACTAATTGTATAAATAAGTTAAAGAATATAATGGACAAATGGAATAAAATTGTCTTTATAATGGAAGAAAGAGTCTCTCTCGTCAAAATGATTATCTTGCCAAAAATCATATATATTATTCAAGCATTAACATTACCTTCTATGAAATCCTGTATTAAAGAATTTAAGACTTCACTTTTGAAATTTCTTTGGTTCCCTTACAAACTAAGAATTGCATTAACTCATCATGTAAAAGACTGGGGAAGTGTGGGGGGGGGGGTAGGACTACCAGACATAGCATTATATTAATTATCATCAGTTATGTCTTTAGATCAACAACAATTATACAGCAAAATGGAAAGAATTTTTAGGAAACCTTTTTTTATGCATTCTAACTGTAATAGATATACTAATAATTATTATATATTAAATAACAGTTAATTTTGGTTATTAAAGGATTACATTATAGGGAAAAGTCACCAAACAAATGATTCTTACTTCATTTTGACTATATTAAATACTTTCAGAATTTTTATATATAGAACTTTGGCTTATAAAACATGGATTCTCCTTATGATTCCTATAGCATATACTCAAAGTAATATCCCTACTTCAAATTTAGAAACAATGCTTGCCTTTAAAGAGAGGAATCTGTTGTACTGGTTTTAGTTAATGAAAGATGAAAAGCTACACTCAGTAGATTACATTAGGAATAAATATGATTTGGATGAAGACGTGGTTAGATATACAATCTTGTAGACTATATATAGAAGAGGACATTAAGTCAATGCAACCAATGTTAAGGTATCATGTCCAAAAACTGATTGAATGTATCATATTTTTACTGCAACAAAGTTCCTTGGGACATGATCTGTTCTCCAAATTGTATAAAGGGGTAAAGAGGGAAATTAAAACATGTAA
The DNA here is from genome assembly GCF_019279795.1 of Protopterus annectens. NCBI lineage: Eukaryota > Metazoa > Chordata > Ceratodontiformes > Protopteridae > Protopterus > Protopterus annectens. The sequence continues at coordinate 616,122,937 of NC_056750.1, read as the reverse complement.
TGAAACTTGTGTATGTAAAACCAGAACCTGGTCTCTCCACAATGTAGCAAATAGCAAGTTAACTAAGTAGTTAAATAATCCAGTAGAGCATGTAGAAAAATAAAGTAGAACCTTTTATTTTCAACAAGTGGGATGATGAGCGCTTTCGCGTGGATACAACCACACTTCTTCAGATAATAATTGCACCCACTAACTGACTTTAAATAGTGAAACAATAACTAACACATTAACTAATTAACAAACTCATTAAACATTTAAAGATATAACGCATTAAAATACAAAGCATATATATATTATGTGAAGTTGAATGAATGAATGAAAACTTTTAACCAACTTCATTGAACTGCAAATGTATAAGAACATCTCCTTACGTATATTTAATAAAGTTCAGAAAATTTTAGTTAAATTAGACCTCAGCGTAAAATTCATAACTAAATAAATAAAACATAACTCTCAAACAAATGAATAAATAAATATATATATGTATTCTGAAATGAGCATATATTAAATCTAATAAAACAAACCTCTATAAGGCACGAAAGAAATGCAATAGAAATATTTTAAATTAGCGTTTTCGTAAAACATAACATTTTAGAACCACGCATAAACATCTTACATTAATAAAAGATCAGTGCTTATAACATTTTAATAAACTTCTAGCTTCTGACTAACAAACAGATATTCTAGATGTAATTTATTCCTAGTTATTCAGAGCCTAAGTCAATTAGATTACTATAAGAAATAATTACTGTGAGAAAACGGAAGGAATGGAGGGAAGGAGGGGGGGGGTTAGGGGAGGGGGGGGGGGGAAGGGGGAAGGAAGTGGGAAAAAAGGGAAGGGGAAAGGGAAGAGAAAATCAAGACAAGTAAATAAACCAAAATCCTAAAGAACTCAATGACTTAATAGTGTATGTATATATGTATATATAAGTTACTAATCATGGAGGTATATATATATAGAAACATATATGCATAATGTATTGAAAAAATTTTTAAAATGTATCATTTAAAATATATCAAGACAAACAAATGTCATAAATGCATTTAAAACCAGTGTATAAGCCTATACAGAGGTATATATACATAATTATGAAAGTATATACTTATAAAACCTGTAGACTATTAAATTAATAGATAAATAGTAAAAATTTTTTAGACATCCAGACAACCGATTAGTTAATTAATCAAATAAATAAATAAATAAATAATTAATAATGCAAATATCTTTATATTCACTAATCATTTATTTGTATACCATTTAATAATTTATTTATAAGTTTAACAATTTATCTATATAAAAAACAGTATCTACTAAGTTTTCAAAAGTAACTACTTAATTAGAGGAGTAAATATGTATATATGTAGAAATAGTTAAAAATCCAGCCCATTATATACAACTAATTAGATATTGATATGTACAATGTAACATTAAAATACATTAAAATACACTGAAGTATATTAAAAAATATATATATATGAAAATGTAAAGGAGTGTATCAACATGCTATAAAGTGCAGTAAGTTATACTAAAACACATCATAATGTGCCAAAAATATCCAAAAATCTAAAATAAATAGCTAGTCAAACAAATTAAGGATCTTCTTATTAACGTTTCCTACCATTTAAAATGGGCTTTATAGACACTGAAGTATTCAGGCCAGGATAGTTGTGTGCATTAAACCTTAAAATCCATTTTAACTCAGCTGTTAGAAGACAATTACCAACATCACCTCCTCTTGAGTTCTGCGAGATTGCTTCTAACACTCTAAAACAAAAGCCATGATCTGTGTGTTCTTTTATATGCAAAGCCAAAGCGTTAGTATCTGAGGCTTTTTTTATTTCATAAAGGTGATCATAAATCCTATCAGATAACTTTCTCTTGGTGAGGCCTATGTAAAAAGCAGTGCATTTAACACAGGTGGCTAAATATACCAAGTTTTTAGTAGAACATGTGGCAAAACATTTGAAATAGTAAAGTTCAAAGTTGGATGAATATAGGATTGAGTAGAACAAATATAGGCACATCTATTACATTTTCTACAGGGAACAGTCCCAACTCGCTCATTAGAATGTTTACTTAATGTAGCATAGTCCTTACAAAGGATTTGTGTAAGATTTGGACAATTCTTATATAAAAAATTAGGGTAGTTCCCTACTAAGCGTATTACTGATTCATCAGTAGTAAGGATATTCCAATTTTTTCGTATTATTTGTTCTAAACTTTTCATGTCACTCGTATACCTGATGACATAGGAAAGTTTCATAGCCTTATTTAGTACAATATCTTTCCTAGTTGATGTTGGAGTAACTAAATTGTGTGACTTAACTACATGATTATTTATCACTAAAGTACCCAGGACGTTTTCTTTAATTGTTTTAATTAGGTCACTATTGTAACCTCTACTCAAAAAAAGTGTTTCCAGTCTTTCTGCCTCTATCCTTAAGGATTGTTCGGTCTGACAAAGCCTAGTAAGCCTGATGAATTGACTTTTGATGATACCTGGGAAAGTATGCCTGGGGTGCATACTGTCATATTTAAGTAAAGTATTAGCCCATGTGGGCTTCCTATACAAAGATGAAATAACTGTTCCTTGTTCTGTAATTGTCAGAGTAACATCAAGGAAATTAATGCATTTCATCGAGGCTTCCATGGTAAATCTCAGATAAGATGAGGTGGATTCCAAAAACTCCAGAAATTGTTGAAAATCTGTTAAAGTACCTTCCCATATAAGAAGGACATCATCCACAAAGCGTTTATAGAATTTAACTTGCTTAAAAGTGGAATGATTAAACAAAAACTTCCTTTCCCAATTAAGAACCACTAGGTTTGCGTACGTATTCACACAGGGGGTGCCCATGGCTACCCCCCATGTCTGTAAGTACGTCTTGTCATTAAACATGAATAAATTATTATTAAGTACCAAATCTAATAGTTGGCATACTAAAATTATCTTGTCCCCATTAAATGTGGTATCACCAGCTAGTAGTTCTCTAATGGCTTCCAACCCAATATCATTGGGAATTGAAGTAAATAGATTTTTTACATCTAGAGTCACCAAAAAATAACTACTGCTTGTAACATCGAGAGTAACATCAAGCAAGCTGTCCAATAATTGGTAAGTATCTTTTGAGATAGAGGGAACAGCATTGACGACAGGTCTAAGAAGTCGCTCAACGAGTGTAAATACCGTTGCAGTGACCCAATTACTTCCTGATACTATAGGACGTAAAGGTATAGGGGTTAAATTTTTAACAAAGTTCCTTGGGACATGATCTGTTCTCCAAATTGTATAAAGGGGTAAAGAGGGAAATTAAAACATGTAATGAAACTTATTGGAACTATTTTACCCAAATCAATAATAGACCACCAAGTGAAGAAGACAAAAAAATTATATTATCATCTAAACATACTATTTTATCTCTTCAATGGCATTTGTTTAGATGAAGGTTCTCACATAGGTCCTTCATAAAATTGAATTGATGTACAAGAAAAAGCAACTTTGTTGGAGATGCAGGAAAGAACTTAAAGCAGATTGGCAATACATGTTCTTTTATTGTAATGTGTTGATTCCTTTTTGGAATAATATTAATTCTTTTTTACAGGCATTTTTTGGAAATACATTTATTTTATTTAAATCATTAATTCTTTTTAACACCCTTATTCCTACTTGTGTTACAAGAATGAAATGTAACATATTGTGGACTGTTTTGACCATCTGCAGAAAAGTGATCACAAAACTGGAAAAAAAAATGTACTCCCTCATTTAAAGAATTTATAGGTATAGCAACTGAAGTAACTCATCTAGAAATTATTACAATCAGATTGAGAATGAAGAGAATTACCTCTTGCCTCAATGTACGGACAAATTTTAAAGAATTGCTTGAAAAGCAAATATTAAAAAAAAACATTCTGGAATTGAAAAGACATGCAACAACAACAATGACTAGAAGGTTGATGGATACTCTTGGAAATAGTTATTTTCTTTGTTTCTGTATTAATAAGATTAGGTTGTTTTTTTTCTTACTTGTAAATAAGTGTGTACATTTCTGATTACAAATTTTGTAGTGATTATATTTTATGAAAATTTAATAAAAACATTTTCAAAAAAAAAAAAGAAAAGTGAGAGCATCATTATGAAAAGAACAAACTGTAATCTATATCAGAGAACACTCTGCTTCACAGAGAACAAGGGAGGATTATTCCAGAACTGTTGCTTTCAGAAAGGTATGGGATAAATGGAAATACCGACTGATGGAGAGAGAGAGGGAGCAAGTAAGTAAGGCAGCTTCCAATTGCTACCTGCCATCTGTAGAAAGACTACATGTATAAACCATCTTCATCTGCCAGCAGTAATAAATTTGTCTGTGCTTATGCAACATCCGACATTCCAAGTTCTGAATGTTGGCACATACAATCCTGTGCAACATAATTCCGGCCATAAAAAGAGCTTTGTATTAGTTATGTTCCAGACAGATACATTCCTATAATTCTAATAATATACACATTGCAGCCATAAAAAATTATCTAGATTAAAGTTGCTGCCTTACTGCCTTACTTGTTGTTATGACTTGCACAAGTCAGTATCTAAGTGCAGACAGGGTTTCTGTAACATGTCATGTTTTTACTCTCTTTCAAGGTATTCTGCTTCCTTGGCGGTGGCTAGCAGTAGTTGGGGAGGTACCCACTATTGTAATGGTTATTCTGCTGTGTTTTATGCCCGACTCTCCTCGCTTCTTAATATCAAAAGGTAAACGTGATCAAGCACTACAAGCACTGTGTTGGCTCAGAGGCGCAGAGGCTAATTATAGACAGGAATGTGATCAGATTGAAAATAACCTACAGCAGCAGGTAATGGCAAACAATAATAATGTTGTTTTGAAGAGTGAGTAGTCTGGAACTAAATATTTATTTCCCTGTATAACAGGCTGGTGTGGCAAATGTCCATCCACAACCTGGGCAAAAAACAAACAAATGTAACAACAGTACCTATTGTACATGAAGAATAACAAGGAACACCAATAAGTCAAACTATTTAGTTAGTATAACAAATAAAGTTTTACACATTGACATACTATAGTTAACCTATAACAACGATGAGGGAGTCATTGTATGGATATGTCATTTGGAACTTAGTCATGAGAGTTAGAAGAAACATTTTTCCTACAGTCTAATAAAACAACCAGCAAAATCATAGTGATAACTCTACTTCACCATTATAATAGTACAATAGTACACTAAAAAAAATCAGGAAACAAAAACACCAGAAAAGGATTGCTGAGAGATGACTGAGTCAAGTTAAGGTAAGGACTGAACTCACTATTTAGAGATTAAGGAGTGCAGTCAGGAGCATGTAGAGCTAAGCTGACAACTACATGTTATACATGATCCATGAAAAGTGGTTTATATAAAAACAATGTCGTACTGTTTTTTTCAACTGCTGAATCATTTTAAAATGAGAAAATAATTGAAGATATGATTTATAATTTTATCAGTTTATGTACAGGAATGCACAGTAACCCCCCCATACCTCTCAAATATCTATATTTTCACAGAATATTCAGATTTTTGCCTTTTATTTTTGGTCTGTTCTGATGAAATTTGTGTTTTTTTTTTCTGGCAAATTATTGAAGACTAAAGCCAGTAAATAATAACATTGATTAAAGTTTCAGACTTCAAGTTCTTCAGAACTGTTATTCTAGCAACTCTATAGGTTTATAAGAGGAACATTTTAAATCTCTCCCTGATGTTGGTCCCCCCCCCCCATTAGTTTAGCTTGGACCAGAATTCTTGTGCTAAGATGTTTGTTGAGAGGTATGTTCTTCCTAACATGAGGAGGAAAGTAAAAACAGACATGAATGTAGCAAAGAAATAAACAATGGTAACTTGGTATATGTCTGGTCATTGCACAAGCTGAGAAGTTTCCCAGAGTTCCCATTAAAAAGTTGTGAAAAAAAAGATGCTCCCAAATTTAAGACCTTCTAGGAGTTTGAAGACCATGAAAAAAGTTAATGCAGTATATTTTATTTAAGTAGCCACAAATTCACCTGACCCATGTCTTTTTAAATGAATTCCAGTGTTGCAATCACAGTACATTGGTAACTACTCATCATGCCCCATAACAGATTTAAAGTAATCAATTCTGTTCATATAGTTATCTGTGTGAGAATCCCATGTGATAATACTAAGTTGTCATAGTGCTATCTGCAGTAAATCTGATCACTTAGAATGTTCTTTAAATTGTCATGTGTAGTTTACTGTTTTTCTAAAGTTTATAATTTATTATGGGATTGCTGTCACTGTGTGTTGTCACTCATGATTTTTATACTGACACTTGCACTCACATTTCATGTATTCTTTCAACTTTCTTTTGTATACAAATGGATTTTGCTTATCTCCTAAATGAACAAACATCTCATTCTTAAATGAAAAAATAACCTTTCTGAACTCTCAAACTTGTACTTAAAAAGCATCATGATTAGGGCCAGAGTGTACAAAATGTTTTGCATAATTAAAGAAGCAATCCCTCTGCAGTTTCCCCAAGTGCAATAGTTCACAACTCTATGTTTATTGTGATTTGTAGATGTAAAGTACAAAATACTATGTTTGGTGATATTAGCCTCTAAAGTAATTATTAAGAGAGTCAGATGAAGTAAAGGATAAGCAACAAAGCAAGCCAGTAGGAGTGGTCAGAACTCCTAGCTATCCAGGGAATAAGTGGCCACGAGGGACCAGTAGCAAATTCTAACCTCCCATCCTGGTGCTAATCAGAGCTCTCTGCAGAGCTCTAGCCAAATGTTCAGTGAACAGGTTCTACCTAGTTCCCCCACTTGCACTGGGACCAGTGCATTTGTCTAAGCGTACAAAACATGTTGACAACTGCCCCACACCCAAAATTGGGACTATGATTGACTTTCCCTTTTCAAAAGCAGACAACATACCATGTATGTGGGCAACAGCTTCCATGAACCTCTATATAGGCTATTTCCCTATATGTTGTATGCCATATTAGATGATCAAATGTCACTATTAATTAGGTATGTAATAATGACTGTTGTTTAACAGCAGTCTGTTGGGTTGTTGGTTCAGACTATTACTCTGGCTATTAATCTCACTGTTATCTCTTACTGGTCCCCTGGTTCCCCCAGCTGGGCAGGCTACTCACACCTCCTTCTTCCTTGGGTAATTGGCATTAAAGCCTCAAGATTTTCATCCACCAGGCTTCCTAAATTAGAGTTTAGAGCCAAATAGAATTCACTATGGAAGTCAAAACCATGTTGCCAGTAATGTCATGTTTTAGTTTTCCTTCTAAATAACTATACATGCTTTATTTCCTCATAAGCAAGCCATGCTCCACATCAGTCTCTACTTAAATATAAGAAAGTTAGCAGAATTTCCATATACTACTTTGCAGAAAAATTCTGCTAAATGTTATGAGA
>NC_056750.1:615950500-616113000 GCF_019279795.1 Protopterus annectens | reverse complement strand
CATCCATCCACCGAAAATCGACCATAAAAACATTGACCTGATAAGACTGAAAACACCAGTTTTGTCATGCTGGTACACATGCACCAAGAAGATACCTCAGTATATGCAACAACCCCCCCCCCCCCAAAAAAAAAAAAATTGCAGGCCAACCACAGGAATTTCTTCAGACTAAGCAGTTTCATCTGCATGAAAGTGAGATTTTATCAGAAATCTTGTTTTGCATGAGGACAAGCCCCCTGCTGATTATAGATACTAATTTTAAGATAGTACAAAATTGGGATAAGGGCATTTTCCCAAACCTTGGGAACTGTGCAGTCTCGCGTATCTGTCAGTCATCTGTCCAGTTGACCAACTGTTGTCAGCTGCATACTAGCTCAACCAATCTAAGTACTCCCATATGTTAATATAGCTATGTCTACCTATATATACATATATATATATATTTGTGCATGTGTGTAGATAGATCTGTCTGTAAGGGTTACATTCAAAAGGTCAAACTCTCAGGTGTTCGAGCACATGAATTATTGACTGCCGTGTTTGAAAATGAACTTTTCAAATCTTGCCACTTTTAATGCGCACAAGATCATGGTACACTGGGGATTGGGGAATATGTCATTTCCCCACTGTAGTACATTTTCAGAGGTAGCATATACAATTAGTAGGGGTGGGGCAAAAAAAAAAAGATTTGATTCTAAGTGTGTTTGAATCTTTGTGATTCAAATTGTTTTACTGCTATGACATGCATTCGAAGTTTTAACTGCGGTGGTGGTGCTGCGGTAGCGTTGTCACCTCACAGTAAGATGTTGTCCTGTTCGATTCTCAGCTAGAGTGTCTTCTGTGTGGAGACATGCGTGAATGGGCGTACCTTTATCGAACGTTGTGTATCAGGGCTGGCAACTCGGCATGTAAAAATCTACTGCCAATCATTAGCGGACCGGAGTTCCGCTGTGGCGACCCCTAACCGGGAAAAGCCGAAAGACACAACAACATGCATTCGAAGTTTTGATACTTGGAATGTCTGTCATAGACTTATTATTTGAATTTGAAAACAGTAGTCCTTGTCCTGCTGGACAATATTCATGCTCAGACTGAGGTACAGACATACCAAAAATATGATAGCTAATTACAACAAAGTATTTTAGAGTAGCTATTACAATGACACCTAAGCTACCGGAACATTTAGATGTGTTTATTAAAAGTTGTGAGAAGGCCTTATACATGTTGAGTAGCAATGGTAACACACAATATGAAAGTAATTTATCAGATAATGAAAAGCAAGCACTCTATGATCTATGCAATAACAGTGATATAGTTGTACATCCTTCAGACACAGGAGGACCAGTAGTAGTTTTAGACTCTGAGTACTATAATACTGAAATGCTGTTGATGTTAGCAGATGTTCATACTTATCAAATTGTCTCTTCGGACATTGCTTATGACATGTATGAAAGTATTAACAGGACTCTGCAGGAGAGTATGAAATTGGGTTATTAATAAACATCTGCTTAATTTTTTTTTGGTTGAGAAACCCTTAATACCCCGAATACACGGGCTACCCAAAATTCATAAAAACCCCACATGTCTGAAATTCAGACTGATAGTGGCCAGAGCAGGCTCGCTTATTGAGCCAATTTCTATTTATATAGATAAACAGTTGAAAGTGCTGTTAAATGAGTGCCCTACTGTACTTAGAGATACTCAACATTTTCTTAATGTCTTACATGAAATATGTGGAAGTTCAGAGGGAAAGAAATTTGACTGGTTAGTGACTTTGGATGTTACGTCTCTTTTTAAATGTATATCAAACTCCGACGGACTAGAAATGGTGAAAGCATCCCTTATGAGACATAGAAAGCATCAGAACAGTCAAAAAGATTTTTTATGTATGTTGTTGGAAATAGTTTAGAGCATAACATCTTTCTATTCAATGACAAGTGTTACAGGCAAATGGCTGGAGTAGCAATGGGCACTAGTTGTGCTAACTCTTATGTCAACCTGGTAATGGATGAGTGGGAACACCATCATATACACTCAAAAGGGAATACACAGATCAGGATTTACAAGATGCTTTGTGGATGATCTGTTTATTGGGTGAAAGGGTAGTGAAGAAGCACTGGATGAATTATGTAAAGAATTAAACAACACTAATAATTTTCTACAATTTACTACCAAGAAGTCAAGGTTAGAAATCAACTTCTTGGATGTAGTAGCGCAACAAAGCAGTGCAGGTATTGAAACCAGGATGTATAGAAAAGAATGCTATCAACCCTCTTATTTACATAGGGATAGCATGCACCCACCCCATATTTTCTCAAATATAATAAAGGGACAAGCACTCAGATCGTCACGCCTCACTACTAGTGATGATAAATTCTTTGTTAATCTGGTAGATTTGAAGAAGGAATTCCAAAGGAAGAGGGTACACTGAAAGCCAAATAAATTCAGTATATGAACTGATTAAGGCTGAGAGGCATAGAAGAGGCAATCCATATTTCTCAACGAAATAAGTTGGTATAGATAAAGATGATGCCACAGACATAAGAATCCCCCTAGTTATGTCATACACTCAGGAAATAGGTAGTGTGAAAAGCATTATTAACAACAATTGGCACATTTTACTAGTTGATGAGCAAACTGAAAGCTGGGTAGTGCAGAAGCCTAAATTCACATATAAAAACAGGAAAATTCTTAAACAGCAACTGTGTTATCCGAGTTCTAATGTAATCACCCATGACTTGGAAAGAGGCACAAGGAAGTGTGGCAAGTGCAATTACTGCGAATATATTGATACATCTAGGTTTTTTAGGCACCCCGAAACCAGATATTTATGTGAGATCAGAGCTAAAGCCGATTGCAATAGTAAAGACTTAGATTATTTAGCCTCCTGTGTTAAGTGTTATAAATTTTATGTTGGTAAAACCAACTGCCATTTCAAAATCAAGATTAGAGTCCATCTATAGTGCACAAAAAGGGGAAAAGAATATAGTGCATTGGCTAAACATACTACATCTACGGGGAATGAACACACGTTCTTATCACAAGTACTTCATGTGCAATATGCCAGTGAAAGACTTGGTGATTTAGTAAATGACACAGAACTAACAGAACTTGAAATAGATTTTTAGGCTTAGAGCCCATAGATGGTATGGGCTGAATGATACACTATCCCTCTTACCTGTCTTAAGAAATAAGAATATTAAGAAATTAGTTTACATGGCAGAGGTTTTATGAAAACATTTTATAATTATATGTTTTAGCATGTTATTGAACTCGTATTTTATGTTAAATTGATTCATTATATGAATGAACAATGGTTTTAAATATGTATGTACCTTTAAATATTTTGGAGGGAAACTGGTTTGTGTTGATTAGGTATGGTATAAAAACTGAGTCTTTTATTAAGTGTTATGATGTGTCCGAGGAAGTAATTGTTTACGAAAGCGCTTACACAGTACATTTTTGTGGAATTGGAATAATAAACAGACCTGTGGAATCTTTAACAGTGTGCCTGTCTCCATACCTTGGGATTTTTTTCTAATTTATATCTTTGGATTTTGCTCACTTTGGTTTGGGACTTTTTTTTGCATATATATATATATATATATATATATATATATATATATATATATATATATATGTGTGTGTGTGTGTAGCTAACTATATATATATATATATATATATATATATATAGAGAGAGAGAGATAGAGAGAGTGAGAGATATAAATTTATCTGTATCTTTAGGTATCTCTCTCTCTCTCTCTATATATATATATATATATATATAGGGAGATAAATATAAATATATATCTGTTTTATATACATGTATGGTTGCGTTTGTGCATATATACAAACATGTTTGGAACATGTCAACTTAAGTCACAGCTGCTCAAACATTGCTTATATTTTCTTGATTACTGTTCTGTAGTCTGAGCTTTTATAATCTCTCTTGTTGATTGTAAATGAGAGAGATTGGTGTTATACTGCTTGTCAGTCATCACTGTTTTACTTAGGTCCAACAACCTGGAAGTGTAAGTAATGTGTGGGTGCCAAAACCCCATATTGGGCTTCAGGAGGACACAAAATTCCTTTTTTATTTCCAAAGATGTCCATAAATTCAACAGTTGAAGCACATATTTTATGAGAATGTGTGTACTAATTTCCAAGCTATTCTGAGCAAGTTGGTGCAATGTGGTGCTCTGCGAAGGGAATATACATAGTGGATCCATGTGTGTATTTGTATGCATATGCATGTTGTCTAACTGTGCATTTCCTCAGTCACACCACTGGTAGCATGAGATATACAGCTGCTAAACTCCAACCATAGTGTTGTGGTGCTGTCGCACAGTGAATATTCTGTTGATGTGAGCACTTTTTCAGTGTATCACATAGTGTTTAAGCTTACTGAGTGGCACTGACAAATATGAGAGTCAGTTCATGAGTCATGTCTGTCAGTACAATTGCCGGGATACCATCTACCCTGCTTCTGGTGCGCAGGGTAGATGTTACCTTTGAATTAGGATGCCCATTTTGTGTTTATGTTTCACATTAGTTTGTTTTTAAGGGTGATACAAACTGATGAAGAATTCTGTTTTTCATATGTGTTCTTTGTGTTTGAGTGCTGAATAGTTAAGTACTTTCACAGAGCTATATTTTTTAGTTATTTATGTAGTTACATTTTTAATTTTGTAAGGGTGTGTGTGTGTGTGTGTGTGTGTGTGTGTGCACATGCGTGTCTGTGTCCTGCTTTCAGCAATGATTTCCTGAATATCCTAGCTCTGGAGTTTTATTACAACATAAGGTCCTGACTCTGTGGTATACTCACAAGTGAAACATGCATTGAACCACAAGTTACAGTGACTTTGCCTGAGTAGGCATAATAAGCCTTAGCATTTATTATGGGAAGGAAATGCAGTTAGTACACTGTTTAAAAGTAGGTGTTTAAAACTTTGATTTTTAACCAAGGCATGCTTCCCCAGGTTCAGGTAGTAGTTCAGGTCCCAAATTTTTAGATGTGAAAGAAGGGTATGAGTGATGATTATGGTCTCATCTCCAGTGGAAGGATGGGGTACTACCACATTGAATCAGTAGCACCCCCCCCCCCTCCAGAGAAAGAAAAACGTAATAATTATGGGGGAGATTTTAAGTCCCCAATTCAGAAACCTGGAAGGAATGGTCCAGGTAACATTTTCCTATCCCCAAAAGTACGATGGTCCTTGACTCAAGACCCTGAGCTGCATGTAAACCCTGTACACTGGGAAGTGAGGTGCATTGATTTTAACATCCTCCATTTGTTTTTTACCATCATATTTTGGCAAAAAGGAAAGAAAACAGCATGTATTTAATTTTTACTTACTTATTTCAGTTGCAGTAATTGTAAAATGTGTTCTGATACAGGTCTTCTGTATTATTCTGCATTTTTTTTTTCATTTTTAACCCAAAAAGTAACTGCTTGAATTTTTACTTGGTCTGGGGCCATAACTTTTGTAGATGTGTTGCAATACGTGAGGACATTGTGATTAAACTGCAGGATCTGCATTCATATAAACTACTAATGTTGTATTTTTACTTAAAAGTACACTTACATATTATTTCTGCCTGGTCTGGTGCCATATATTTGTAGTCAGAATTACAATACCTGAGATTATTGTGATTTACTTTACTATCTGTTTGCATATAAACAACTACTAATGTATTTTTGCCTACAATACATTACTGGTGTTCTCTGCCTGGTCTGGTGCCACAGATATGTAGTCTATTTTTTCCATAGTAGGAGTCCTGTGATTTAACATAAATTCTGTGTTACTTTTAGCTGTTCATATCCTGAATTTCTTGATTAATTCTGCCAAACATGGCCTAATATAATTTCATGTTAAAATAATCCTGTGCCTATTACATCTGCTGCCATCCCTGCTTGTACTTCATATAATTTGTTACTGCTTCTCCTCCTGCCACTTTGTTACATAGCCTGTGGTCACCCCTGCTGTTTCCTCCTGTGGATCCATAGCTACTCTCTTTGCTGCCATTGTTTTGCAGTTCAGTGTAATTCTAGCCATCTGTGACCCATGACTTGTGGTTGGCTGTAGGATCTAACTACAATGCTCCACTAATTTGTTTTTAGCCTTTCTGACTGGTTTTCTACCTCAGCTTCTCTCATATAACTTGCTCTGAACTGTGTTTGCCCAGGGTCTTTGAATTAAGACTTAAAACAATGTGGTAAGCTCTCAACACCAGGGAAAGAGCTACACTAATTTGAGCATCCCCCAGCCATTCCCAATAGTGTTTTATGGTAAGGGAAAATGCATTTATTTCATTTTTATTTATTGCTGTTATTGCTACTGAAAATGTCTACTGACCCAGGTAATTACCAGCCTATAAGTCTGACCACCCTCATTTGTAAGACCATGGAAAGATTCCTCAATAAGGATATATGCAACCTCCAAACACTGGACCCGTCCCAGTATGGCTTCATCAAAGGCAGGTCATGCTAATTCAACCTAGTAAGTATCTTTAAATACACTATAACAATGGACAAAGACAAGACAGTGCATACCACCTACCTAGATCTGAACAAAGCTTTTGAAGCAATTCCTCACCCAAGCTGGGAATAAACTCCTGTGTCACTTGCTGGATTGTCAGATGACTCACAGATAGAACTCAAGAGGTCAGGAGAGGGGGAAACTACCTCCACAAAAAGGCCAGTCACCAGTGGAGTCCCACAGGGTTAGGTACTTGGACCTCTCTTGTTTAGCATCTACTTCTCTGAAGTTATTACAAACACCATGGTTCTCACTCTCTGTCTGAAAAAGTTTGATGAAGACTGCAAGTTTGGAGCCGTCATTGGATCCCCAAATGACTCAGCCATTCTGTAGGAAGGCTTGTCCTAAATAAATAACTCATGTCAGAACCATGGACTGAAACTAAATGCCAAAAAGTACATTACTGTATCCTTTGAGAAACCCACTATCCTAGGAAATTACCACTGACAATGCCCCCTGAGTCGATCCTGTAGTTCAGGATTTGGGAACATAACCTTACATTTGACCAACAAGTGTCCACATACTTCTCAACCTCTTAGCACAAGAAATATGGACAAAGTCTAAAATAATGGTGGGACAAGGGACTAAAAACAGGGACAGATTTTAAATATTGCTCTTATAAACTTAGAAAGTTGCTAGACTAACAAAATTTATGTTACCATGCATTTTCTAAAGGATATAAAGTCTGAAACTCAAATGTATGTCATTATTTAATGACTTCAGTCCTCAGCAATTTGCCAGAAAACTACACATTTTATGAGGAACCGACTAAAAATATGAGGCAAACACCTGGACATTTTCCAAAAATCAGGACAGCTGAGAGATAAAAACACCGTCTACACTGCACAGTTGATAAGCAAAGGGATAGCATCCAGCTCCAGGAATTTCACTGTCCCCTTTACTGTGTGCTCATCAGGCCGATCATTAAGTAAAATGCCCCTTTGGCATGTATCTAACCAGGCATATGCAACAACTTGAATGCCCACAGATGTTTCTTACAAAGAGAATACAAGGCCTAAATCATAAGTCCTAAATGGAACAACTCAAAGCCACTGCCGTTGTATTAGAAACATCTCAAAGCACTGTCATTATATTAAGAATCATACAGACTAGTGAAAGGGGACCTCTGTCTAGTTTATAAGGAATCCTAGACCCTATACTGAAGTACCTACTGCACATCCACAAGTCTATTGGTATCGGAAATCATCATTCTAGGGACCTACACCTCTTCTGTAACTTAGACAAAATGGTTTGGAGAGACAGGTACATCTCTCAGGGGTTACCACTACCCTGGAACAGACTCTCCCTCCATGTTAAACAAAGTTCATCCTTGTCCTTATTCAAGCATAACCTGGATCCATGGATGAGAATGAGAAAATTTACTCTTGGACTGCCTCAGTACTACTTATGGACAGAGACACCACCTAAATGTCATTACTGCAACATGGCCACTATAAACACTGAATGTTATTCCCCTAGAAAGAAATCACTATCCTATGGGAGTATATAAATACAGACTGTTGAACTAGGTATGGATAATTTTAACTAATGGTATAAATGGCTTGGCTTAAAATGGCCTGCAAGAGCAGTTAGCTATGTATACATCTGTGAACCTATGACACTGCCTCTTAAGGGGAAAAAGGGTCTTACATGAGCAATGGGCAGATTGCATTGTGTCATATCAGTGGGACTAAGAATAAGAAAGTGATTTTTTTACTCATTAACAGTTTCATTTCTATATAACTAGCAAACTCAGTTAATGCATGTGTGTGCTAAAAGGCTGTCATACACTGCAAAGCATTATTTTAGAATGTTCTATAAAGTGTCTTCATTTCATTTTTTGCTGACAGAAAAATTGGCATAAAATGTATAATGTAGTCTACAGAATATTATTTTGTCTGATATTTTTTAAAGTGAAAAACAAGTTATTACATTTATTCTGAATTTGGATCTGGAATTCTACACATGAAAACCATGCATTTTATTTTATGTCTTAAATTCAAGTGCATGTCTTGAAGGGACAAATTACAACTGTTTTCTAAATATACAGTGAAAGTAGCCAATATTTAAAGCTGTGGCTTAAACCTTATTACTCACTTGAAGACATGAGTTTATTTATGGCTTAAGCTTCATTACCCACTTGAAGGCAGGGTTTATTTTTATTATTTATTTGTTTGTTCATTTATTCTTATTTGGCTATGAAATGTGGGTCAGAGGGATCGCTTTCAGTTGTAATTTCAAATAGGATGGTAGCAAATACGTACAAGTAGTGTAGTATAGTGCTTTAGATACTATACAGTATCTAACACAATATACAGTATCAATATTCAGTGGAGTATACTATAAAAACACAGAATATGATAAAATGATGGCATGTAAAAGATAGCACTTAAATAGTTAAACTTTGCTGAGTAAATTACAAACTGATTGCAAAACTATTAAACTTTGCTGACTGAACTACGAACTGACTGTGACAGTATATTGATAATATATAGTTTAAAAATATCTTCTTTATACTGCAAATTCTAAAAAAGCAAGGCTGAGGTAATAAGTGCAGATAATTCCCTTGTCTTCTTTCATACTGAATACAGTATTATCAAAGATTAAGGCCTTAAATGAACTTTATTCTAATGAAATAAATTGCTGTTAAAATTGTGATTCCCATCAGTAAAGCAACATTTATGTTATCATAATATTAATGTGGTTGACATTAATAAATACTACTTTATGCATTATCGTCATTGTAGCAATGATACACTTTTACATTCTGCAGGGTGAAAGAATGTCATGTGCAGATTTAAGGAAACCTTCCTTTTACAAACCGATACGGATTGCTGTGTCCATGAGGTTTCTGCAGCAGCTTACTGGAATCACTCCAATACTGTTTTACTTGGAATCCATATTTGATAAGACTTCTGTGATACTGGTAAGAGGACTTGGAAATAAAGTAATATATATCTGAAGCTTTCTATTTTGTAACCACTTGTATTCAGGAGAACAATTCTGTATTTGACTGGGGATGTAAATATGCACCCAAGACTGTTGTTTTGTCTTTTAAAAACAAAAAAGCAACAAAAAAACAGATGTGGCTCGTCATAAAAACAGAAATGAAAATAAGTTGCTGTTCTGAAAATATGATGATCTAGTAATATGAAACTTATGATGTTAAGTTGTCTATCTTGCCTTCGTTCTTGCTGGTTGGGATCGGAGCCGATCCTCGGCTCCGACTCAGCCATCTTTTATAGCTCGAGAGCTGTTTACTGGCTCGAGGCTACCCCCTATCCCATGATGCCTAGCGCTAGTTACCCAGATCTCGTTTGCCGCTTCAGCTGCGAGGTGTCGTTTTTCTGGCTCAGGCTTGTATTAAGTTTATTATAGAACTTTTTTCTACAAAAAATAGTTTTTTTCCTAGGGGTTATTGTTATTGTTAATTTTATTCTTGTGGTATTAGCTAAGTGTGTAGTACTAGTTCCTTCCTCTCCTTTTTTTTAGAACTCATTTAATTTAGAGAGTTCTCCCCCTCCCCCTCCTTTCCTTTTCTGTCAGGTTAGCCATTTAAGTTAGAGGCTTTCCTTCTATCTTTTTTATAGGCCAGCCATTTGAGTTAGAGGCTTCCTATTTATATAAAAAAAAAAAATATTTAGTTAGTCTGTAGTATACTGAATTTTTTTTCTGTAGACTGTATATTATTGTTAGCTGTTGTTCTTTTTTTGGTTTCAGGATGTCTACAGAATCCAAGGTGTCTGGGTTCAGGAAGTGTGACTCATGCTGTCAGAAAATGTCTCTGACAGATGGGCACACTTCTTGCATCTATTGTTTAGGCGCTGTGCACCTGCAGGACTCTTGTTCTATCTGCCATGCATTTAGTCCAAGAGTTCTGCAGGAGCGCAAGAATAAGCTTATTCTTAGGGGTCTTTTAAAGCCCCAGGATTCACCTGCCAAGACTCAGCCTGTGAAATCCCCTAAAGTTACCAAATCATCGGCTCCAAGTTTGGAGCCGTCTTTGTTTCAAACTCCTGCCACTTTGGTTCTGGCCAGAACCAATAAGATTACCTCCCAGTCGGCTCCATCAGAAACTTCGGTGCTGTCACGGAGCCACAAGAGGCTGAGGTCCCCCTCTCTAGAATCAATTCATTTATTGCCTTGGTCTCCCCTGCTTCAGAGCAAGCGCAGTCACAGATCTTCTCACTCCTCTTGATCCTTTAGGCTCTCGGATCATGACATGGAGAGAGTGGTCAGTAGGTTGCTTAATTCGCAGGCACTTGCCAAGATGTTGTCCAGCCCTCCTCAACAGGTGTCAGCTCCATCCACTTCTATCGATGTTCCTCCTCCGACTCCATTGAGCTCGGAGCTGGAGTTCATTGGGGTTCGAGTAGTGGAACCGTTGGCTCCGATAATTCTTTCTCCTTCGGTTCTGTTGTCGGCTCCGATTCCCTTGATGGTACCGTCCGTCGAGGGATCTGGGTACCAGGGCTCCCTCATCGGCTCCAAGGGGGTGAGTGGCATCGGACCCTTGTCTGACCCCGTTCTCCCTCTCGGAGTTTTGGTGCAGTTGAGCTCGGCTCCTACATTGGCCTGGGAGCCGTCTCACTCAGTGTGGAGAAGGATTCTGATTTCCTCGGAACTGGAGCCTTCTCTGCATTGTGGCAGGGATGCCTTCAATGTCATGAGGAGTATGCTGGCCACTGAGTCAGCTCCACTATCGGCCCCATCGGCTCCATCCCCTGTAGTGCCTGTGCCAACCTCTGCTCCTCATCCAGACCCCAAGCGTGGGGAACCAGCGCTCCAGGGCACCCCATTAGGTGTTTCCTCTTCTTCAGAGGCCTCCCCTGATCATTCAGAGGAGCCCCCTCATAAAAAGAAGTGCAAGAGGAAGCACATTGACTCCCCTGAGTCTGTCACTTCTGATACAGACTTAGATGACTCGGAAGGGTCCCCAAGATCCCCCTCTGAAGATGTTTCCTTTTCAGACATCCTTGAAATGCTTAAGCAGAGGGGGAACTGAAATCCCCTAGCCCCTACCGAGGAT
Source organism: Protopterus annectens (assembly GCF_019279795.1). Taxonomy (NCBI): domain Eukaryota; kingdom Metazoa; phylum Chordata; order Ceratodontiformes; family Protopteridae; genus Protopterus; species Protopterus annectens. Next base: position 616,101,435 of record NC_056750.1, on the reverse strand, counting down.
GAGTCTGTATTCCTGGATGCATTCGGTTCCTGACCTTCCACTTCCTGGGTTTCTCCGCCTTTCGATGCATTTATATCAGTGGTGGCTCGAAAGGCTTGGTCAGCCCCGGATACAGTGGAACCAACCCCGAGGAGACCTAGGAAGTTTATCACTGCACCCCATGATAAGCATTTCCTTACCAAAGGTGTTCCTGTGGATGCCATGGTGGTAGCAGCAGCCACAAAAAAGGAGTTAGTGGAAACCTCTTCATCTGTCCTTCCTCCTAACAAGGAGTCTAGGACTATGGACAGATATGGGAAGCAAATGTTTGCTTCAGCGACCTTTTCTATGAGGTCACTGAACTACTTATGCCATTTTACCCGGCTTCAGAGGGATCTCCTTAAAGAGCTTGGAGATACCCTTCAAGATCCATCAGCTGAGGGGGCTCAAGCTAAAGTGGCTTTCCAGCTGGCGATTCTTAATTCAGTAGTCAACTCCTCCATGAGGCTCATTTCCTATGCAGCCGATGGTATGAGTAGAGCCACAGGTACGGGCGTGGCCCTTAGGAGACATGCATGGATGCAGCTGTGTAACTTTGTGGAACCCTTTAGAGCGTCATTCACCAACACCCCCTTTGATGGTTCCTTTCTTTTTGGACCACAGGTGAAAGACACTTTGACTAGGTGTGAGCAAGAAGGCAAGACTCTCTCTGCTGTGGGAGTCTGTTTTTCCACTCCTTCCAGACCATACCCGAAGGGTCAGAAGAGTGGTAAAATGTGGTTCTGAAAATCCCGGGGAGCCTCGCCTGACACACGTAGTGATTTTTCCTCCAGGGGCAGAGGGGGAAATAACAACAATAGACACCGCCCTCCTGGCAGAAGGGGTCCACAGAAGCAGGGCAAAAGAGAATCCTTCTCTGAGAAGCCCTTTCAGCATCCCTGAAGGGTTGCCCGGCTGCCCGCCTCTGGAGGCAGTTGGGGGAAGACTTTCACTGTACCCAAAAGCCTGGCAAAATTTAACGAAAGACAAATGGGCATGGTCAATTATATCCAGAGGTTACAAAATTCCCTTCTCTCAATCCCCCCTACTGTTGAGCAAATCCCTTCCAGATGTTCCACCCAATCTGAGGGACCAAGCAGTTATAGAAGTTTCAAGACTGCTAGAAAAAAGAGTCATCCAGGAAGTCCCAGCAGACCAACATGGATCCGGAACTTACTCAAGGTTCTTTTTGGTACCAAAAAAGACAGGGGACTGGAGACCGATTCTGGATCTCAGAAGACTAAACAAGTCTGTTCAAAGAACAAAGTTTCAGATGGTCACGCTACAGTCCATTCTACCCTTTCTGGGTCAGGACAATTGGATGTGCTCCATAGATCTTCAGGATGCGTACTACCACATCAAAATGGACAGGTGCTCCAGGAGATTCCTTCACTTCTGGCTGGGAGCCAGTCATTACCAGTTCAGAGCTCTGCCCTTTGGTTTCACCACAGCCCCCAGTGTATTTACTAAATGTATGGCAGTGGTCACGGCTCACCGGAGACATCGAGGATTTCAGGTGTTTCCATATCTAGACGACTGGCTCCTCACTGCTACTACCAGGCATCAACTCCTGCAAGCCAGGGACTACACAATCACAATCTGCTCCCAGTTAGGCATCACAATAAACTTTGAAAAATCTGCCTTGTTTCCCTGTCAATCTATCACCTATATAGGAGCAGACTTAGACACAAGGAACATGTCCACAAGGCTACCACCAGACAGGTTGTCTCCAATTCGCTAGCAAGTACAAATTCTAATGCAGAACAAAAGGATCCAAGTCAGGTTCATCCTTCAAACTCTGGGTTCCATGGCAGCAGCAATTCTTCTAATCCCTCTGGCCCACTTTCACATGAGAATCCTTCAGTGGCTTCTATTCACACAGTGGTCTTTCCAACAGCTGCCCATGTCTCATATGATTATGATTACAGAAACATGCAAAAGGCACCTTTCCTGGTGGATGGTCTCCCCACTAGTGTCTCAGGGCAGACCCTTCATTCAGCCCCCTCCAGTTGCCACAGTGACCACAGATGCCTCCCTGATAGGGTGGGGGGCATTATCAGGGCAGGACAGTCCAAGGCATTTGGCAGCCTCACAAGTACCATCTGCATATAAACGTCCTAGAAATGAGAGCCATGCTCCTACCATTGCAAGTTCTTCAGGACTCTCTCCCTTCAGGGACCATTGCAATTCAAACGGACAACATGTCAGTGGTATGGTACATCAACAGGCAGGGCAGAACCAGGTCCTGTCCCCTATGTTGAGAAGCACTCAGACTCTGGCAGTAGGCGATTTCCTCCCAACAATTTCTGATTGCGACGCACATCCCTGGGAGGTCCAACATCATAGCGGACAGGCTCACCAGAGCTGTTCTTATGCCTCATGAGTAGTCTCTGAATCAGGTAGTTGCAGATCTGATCTTCAGCAAATGGGGACAGCCTTGCTGCGATCTTTTTGCCACCCCCTTCAACAGCAAATGCAGCAACTACTTCTCCCTTCTTCCGCTTCCAGGTCACTCTCCCAGAGACGCTCTAGTCCACAATTGGCCTCAGGGACTTCTTTATGCCTTCCCTCTGTTTCCCCTGATACTAAAGCTCATACAGAAAGCTTTATCGTTGGGTTGCAAAATGATCCTCATTGCCCCCTACTGGCCTCAACAGATATGGTTTCCGTTCCTGCATCATTACCTTCTCGAGCAGCCCTGGACTCTGGATCCAAATCCAGACCTACTGATTCATCAGTCAGGTGGGTTGCATAAATCCCTCCAAACACTCCAGCTCACAGCTTGGTTGCTCCACTTCCAACCCAAGCCAGGCTTCCCAGCATTTCCCCAGCCGTGCGTGAGATTATTGTGTCCTCTCACAAGTCCACGACTCGAAAAACTTAATGCTAGTAAATGGAAATGTTTTTCTTGTTGGGCAGAGGCTAGGAACATAGATCCCTTTTCAGCCCCAGTCCACGAAATTTTGGAGTTCCTAGCACAACTCTTTCGTTCTGGGTCTGCTTCTGCTACAATCAGGGTTCAATTGGTGGCTATTTCTAACTTTCATGTTGGGTTGTCTAATTCAAACATTATGTCTCATAAGCTCTGTAAAGCCTTTCTAAGAGGGACTACTCTCATTAGACCTCCAGTGAGAGATCCCCCTCCTCCTTGGGACCTTAATTTGGTACTAACCTCCCTAATTATGCCCCCCTTTGAACCTGCAGTGTCCTGCTCAATTAAATTTCTATCTTGGAAAACACACTTTCTGGTAGCTATTATATTAGCCAGATGCATCTCTGAACTTCAGACACTATGTGTTCGTCCTCCATACTTGGTTTTTCATAAGGACAGGGTTTCTCTGAGGACTAATCCATCTTTCCTTCCGAAAGTCTGCTCAGAAAATAATTTAAACCAATCTATAGATCTTCCTGTGTTTTTCCCCTAACCACACCAACAAGGCAGAATACAAATTACACCGACTGAACGTTCACAGACAACTGCATTTTTACAGATACAAGGAAGTTGGACCAACTATTCCTTTCCTATGCACAAGGCAAACAAGGTCTCCCAGTTTCCATAGTGACCTTATCCAGGTGGTTGTCTCACATTATTACCTTTATTTACCAATTGAGAAACAAAGAGTTGCCTATCAAACCAAAAGTTCATTCTACTAGGGCTTTGGCCACCTCTGTAGCCTTCCAATCTAGGTTGCCCATGGATTCTATTTGTGCAGCTGCCACATGGGCAAATACTCATACTTTTATTTCTCATTACAAGCTAGATATGGTCTCCAGGAGCAGAGCCGACTTTGGTTCCACTGTTCTGAAGAGTCTGTTCCAATGAGCCGCCCAGGATTGTAGGTGCTAGGGACGCTGTCCCAACCAGCAAGAATGAAGGTGAGATAGACAACTTAACATGAAGAAGTTATGTACCTACCATAATGTTCCATGTTAGTTGTCTTCATCGCGCCTTCCTTCTTGCGCCCCACCCTCCGTCCCCCTCTTCTATTGGATCGAGAGGAGTTTTGGTTTCATTGGCTGAGTGTTCTCTGGTTTGTTTCCTCTACTGACTTAGAGAGCATGATAGGTAGGCTGAACCTGTTTCTTGGGCAGGTTGGTTCTCTGGCTAAGTCTGGAGTTAGCTATTACAAATGAGATCTGGGTAGCTAGCGCTAGCATCATGGGATAAGGGGTAGCCCCGAGCCAGTAAACAGCTCTCGAGCTATAGAAGATGGCCGAGTCAGAGCCGAGGATCGGCTTCGATCTCAACCAGCAAAAAGGAAGGTCGAGATGAAGACAACTAACATGGAACGTTATAGTAGGTACATAACTTCTTTTTTCATCAGCCTGATTAACATTTTTATGGAGGGAGAAATCAATGTGTGGCTTTTTCCAGCATTAAACTTTATGCATTGCTTATACAGTAGTAATTATTACTTTTTTAATATCACATAGGATTTTTCACCTAGAAATAACATAGTATGAACTCTGCTGTATGAAAAAGAGATGAAAACAAGCAGACTGAAACACGGAAAACAGACGTAGCTCTACTAAATATATACCACTCAATGTGTAAGGCTGTGATTAAGCCACGAATAGACATTTTATAGAATGACTGCCTTACAGTAAACCAAAAATGACTGATGGGCTCAACAAGAACATTATTAATTCTTTAATGCTCTGCCTTAAGTGCAATTATGCAGACTATCAGAAATTCTAGAAAAATGCATACACACTCAAAAATAATGGAGAACTAGTTTCTTCTACCTTACCAGACGTGTCCAAGGCATTCAATACAGTTTCCCACCATAGGCTCCTCGATGAACTTGTTTCCCTAAACTTAAGCCATACAGCCCTCTCCTGGTTTCACAACTACCTATCTGAGCTATCAGATGGCAAGGAAATCTAGCCTCCTTGTTACATGTCACAGCAGGTGTCCCACAAGGTTCAGTTCTAGGGCCATTCCTTTTTACTATTTTCACCAACAAAGTCTACACCACTACTAATGTAACAACTATTATTGAATATGCTGATGACTCCATACTTATCTGTGCTGCTGACTGAGTTCCACAGCTCCAAACACTAACCCAACAATCCTTCTCAGCCATTGAATCATGGCTCTCCAATTATCAACTTATTCTCCAGCCAAATAAAACTAAATTATGCTCATTACCAACAACAAACCACCTGATCTTTCACCCTCCTTTCTCATCCTTTCTGCAAACAGTACCAAAACTGAACCTGTCTCCCACATTAAACTGCTTGGTGTCACCATAGACAATGGCTTGAGATTTGATGAACACTTAGCACTAGTCATCAAAAAGACCAGTATAAAGCTTGGCTCCCTCTACAGCTTCAAACCTTATCTCACTAGCTCCACCAGACAAACTATTGCCAGGACCCATCTACTACCTACCCTACTGTATGCCTTACCCATCTTCACCATACTTAAGAAATCAGACCAAGCTAAACTCGACACCTGCTATAACAAAATTGCCATATTTGCCACAAACTCATCATACAGATTCCACCACTGTGCTGTCCTTCACCAACGAAACTGGCAAGAACTACCTAATCTCCTATCCTTCAATCAACTAATGACTGCCTATACCATAATATACCAACCGGATAAGTGCCCTGCTCTTCAAAATATCCTAGAAGCCTATTCCAGTAATAGAACCCTAAGATCTTCTGATAAGCTCTTACTAAAAGTCACAAAATCTAACAACGCTTTTTGAGATTCTCTTTACTCCAATCATACATCCCTTAACATATCAGTAACATCACCAACCCATCCAAGTTTAAACAACTTCTCAAGGCACATTTAACTGGCAACTGGCTTGGCACATGCACAGCCCCAGGCTAATAGTCTTTAATCCTACAGGCTTTTTTCCTCTTTTCCTCATTTTCTAACTCTCACACTTCCTGTAAACCTCTTTTAATTACGTCAGTCAACTACCCATTTCACCTCTTTAGCCTCTCCTATTGCTCCATTCTAGCATCTATCTTCTACTCATTGTCCACTGATGAAATGCCTTTACACTCATTCATTGTGGATGAATATTCATGTATATAGTTTTGTATACAGTTTTTCTGTGCTTCTATAGGCATGATTGTTTACTTTGTAACTAATGTATAACTACACTGTATCTTATCTGTATTTGTTAAATTGTCTTCTGGAGATTTTCTCCCTGGGCCTCCACTGAAAACAGGCAACTAACCCAGGCCGACCACCCCAGTTCACAAATATGAAATAAATAAATACATAAATAATTAAATAACTATAAACAAAAAATAAGCAAAATTTATTCCAGAACTGTAAATATTGCAATTCCTCACTAAACATATAGCATTTTGCTGATCATTTAGTAAGTGTGCTCTACTGTACTACTTTGTATAACATATATATAATCAGTGTGCTTCCTTGCATGTGTGTACATATATACATATACATATATATATATATATATATATATATATATATATATATATATATATATATATATATATATATGGGTCTAGGACACATGCTCGACTAGCATGTGTCCAAATCACAAAACATTGAACACACATACACGAAAGCACTTAACAGTGAAAAGCACTTCCGTGTATGTGTAGTTCAAAAAAAAAATCTATGTTTCTGCAGGGGGGCTTCACCCCCCTTTACCCCCCCCCGCACACCCCTACTTTAATATTAATATATTAATGTTTAGTCCTTAATGTCAAGAAACAATGTTGACATGCTTCTTCTGAACATGCTGTCATGTTATTCCTTGCACCTTGCAAATTTTAAAACAGTGTTCGATCATTATTTTATTCTAACTCTGGCATCACACAATCCTCAGGGGGAAAGGGCATATTTCTTAGCCATGGGAATTGTGGCACTTGCATATCTGTTAACCAGCTGCTTTACTGACAGAGGTCAATTTAGACTTTAATCTTTGGAGAACATCGACATTTGTGCTGTAACGGAGACCTGGTTTAAAGCAGCAGAAAGCATCCCTGCGCTACCAGGCTATAACTCATTCCACACCTTTCAGCCCCGAAACATGGACTGAAGCTTCAAAGGCAGTGGTGTCTCCATATTCATAAAGGATATGCACACCTCCATACTAGTAACCCAGCATAACGCATCTGAGATACTTCAGGTACAACTAACATTGGGTAAGACGGCGATCCAGGTCATAACCTGCTATACGTCCCCAACGATGTCCCTAGACTCTCACTCCATGTTCCTAAGCACCCTGGAATGTATCAAGGTCCAACCCAACACTCTCATACGAGGAGACTTCAACTACAACCTCCATCAACTGGGAAAACAACTCAAGCACCAATACACTGGCCAAACGCTTCCTGTAATTCATCAAGTCTAGTGCCCTGGACCAGCTCATTCTGACCCCCACTAGAGGAATCAACATCCTTGACCTGGTTATTACTGACATGGGTGTCTGTTGCTCTACACCAATAGTCTGTCCCTCCCTGGTCAGATCCGACCATAAACTAATCACCATGGGAATCCACATCTCACCCCCCCCCCCTCCTGCAAAGGTAACCACCTTGAAAAACTTCTCCAAAGCTGAATTTGGACTCCTAAAAACAAAGGTGGATAATTTCACAACACCCATGCTAATGGAAAATAGCTGCATGACTGCCAAATCATACACCAATGCACTGTATGAACATGTACAGCATGGAACTAGCCATACCCAACAGAACCAAGACACTCTCCTCCAAAAAAAGGAAGCCAATCTGGTGGTCCCCTGCCATTAATAAACTCTACAACAGAAGGAAGAAACTGCTGCAGAAAAAGGTGAAGTCCCAAGACTGGAAAAAACTCCCTTATTAGCCTCAACAAAAAGTTGAGATCCCTCATCAAATCCTCTAAAGCCAGCTATGAAGGCATAATTGTGGCAGACACTAAAAACACTCACAAAGCCTTCTATAGTTATATCAAGAACCTCCACAGCAATACCCAGATTTGCTCTGAGTTACTTGCACAATGGTACCTCCTACACTGAGCCAACAGATATTGCCAACATATTGGCCAACAGATTCAGTGCCAGCTTTACCCCTCTCTCTCCCCCAAAGGACCAGTCACAATACTGGAAGAATTCCAGGCACCCAGCATTACTGCAGCACAGGTTAAAGCTGCATTGTCCAAGGCCAAGAATACAGCACACAATCCTCAGGGGAAAGGGCATATTTCTCAGCCATGGGAATTGTGGCACTTGCATATCTGTTAACCAGCTGCTTTACTGACAGAGGTCAAAGCGAACTGACACTACATCTGTGTGCCCTGTTCATTCACAGCCTCACCTCAGGCTTTGTCCCTACCGAATGGCGCACTGCTACTGTCATCCCTCTCCATAAAGGGGGAGTGACTACAAACCCTGGGAATTATCGCCCCATTAGCCTGATGAGTCTGATATGTAAAGCTATGGAGCGCATCATCATGGACCTGATTAACAAAGTTATAGGAAAGCTCCAAACCCTGTACCCCACACAGTTTGGCTTTGTGAAAGGGAGATCATGCCTGCTTAACCTGGTTGACTTCTTTGAGTCAGTCACCAGGGCTGTGGATGAAAGTAAGGCAGTAAATTTAGCCTACCTTGACCTGGCCAAGGCCTTTGATATCATTCCTCACTCGGGAATTATTGATAAACTCACCAAACTAGGCATCAACCGCTATATCACTAGGTGGGTTGAAAATTGGCTCACAGATAGAACACACAGTGTGAAAGTAGCAAACTCCAAGTTAGACTGCCAACCAGTCATGAGTGGAGTCCCACAGGGATTGGTCCTGGGCCCTCTCCTGTTCGGCATCTACTTCTCAGAAGTCCAGGCCAACACAAAGGGATTCTGGCTGACCAAGTTTGCAGATGGCTGCAAGCTGGGAGCCATTATTAACTCACCAAGTGATGCAGACATCCTACAGAAAGGCCTCACTGAAACCAATTACTGGTGTTGAAACCATGGCCTTAAGCTTAACACCAAAAAATGGCATCATCATCCCCTTTGTTAAAATCTCAGTTCCCACTGATTACCACATTGATGGAAGCCCACTTAACACTGAAGGTGTTAAAAGAGATCTGGGGACGCAGGTTGACAACAACCTCTCCTTCAACCACCACATTGCCACTGTGGGCAGAAAGTCCTTCTATGTGGCACATCTCATTACCAAGGGTTTTGCATCCAGGAAGAAAGAGGTCATCATCACTCTCTACTCTTCCCTCATTAGACCAATCAGTGAGTACAATGCCCCATTTGGCATGTACCTCACTAGACACCTGCAACAGCTGGAGATGTCACAGAAGTACCTCACAAAGAGGATCCTAGGCCTTAAACACATGTCCTTCATGGATAGACTCAAAAGACTCCAGCTATTCTCTGTCTCATATCGCCTACTTAGAGGCGATCTCTGCTTGACTTAAAAAGCCACATCTGGCCCAGCTCTGTTAGAAATGCTACATCTACAGAAATCTCAATCCCTCCACACCACATGCTCCAGAGACCTCAACCTCATTACCACGATCAGCAAAACATGCTGGAGGGACAGGTTCCTCACCCAGAGACTGCCCATGCTCTGGAATAGACTTCCCATACATGTCAAGCAGACCACCTCGCTTGTCCTTCTTCAAGAGAAATCTTGATGAGTGGATGGGTAATAGAAAGTTCACCGCGGGGATCACTGTAGTGGCTCTACTTGATAGAGGAACTGGGAACTAACGTCGGGCGGCACAATGCCAGAGCACATCTATGGGCTAGGCTTGTAAAGGCTCCAGGCTCATTAGCCTAGTACATACCTATGAACCTACAGAACCCATATATGTGTGTGTGTGTGTGTGTGTGTGTGTGTGTGTGTGTGTGTGTGTGTGTGTGTGTGTGTGTGTGTGTATGCATGTATATAGGTGTCATTGAGGTAGTTGAGTGGTGTGGTCATCACTTCACACTGAAAAAAAGTCAACTCAATTGAGCAAAAATCAGCTAATCGAATTTTGTTGGCTTTCTTTTGGTGCGAGACTGCAAACAGTGGGGATCAGGGAGGGATCAGGGAGTTTGCTGTTTCCATGCTGTAGAATTATCTTAGGGATGGCATACAAAATTAGCAGGGGGTGTTGGGGCTAAAGGAAGGCTTGCCCCCTGCAAAATGAAACTATTTTTTTTTTTTTACGATTAACCATTTTTTTGTTGCTCATTTGTATGTTGATTATATGAGTGTATGACTAAGTGTCTTTTTTGTATGTGTGTGTGTGTGTGTGTGTGTGTGTGTGTGTGTGTGTGTGTGTGTGTGTGTGTGTGTGTGTGTGTCTAAGCTAGAAGAAAACACAGGCAAGTTAAAGTTTTCAATAATACGTTAAACCACCTGTAGTGGAGGCCCATTACATATATGTGAGTCACCCCTTAATAGGATACCAGTGCTCAAGCTACACATCTTCTGAATGTCAATAACCTTCTTATGTTTTTAAGTCGTTATTGGTACATTCAGCCTGATAAAGCCAAACTCTACTAGTTATAGGCACCCCATGTTTTGCCTCTTTTTTTTTCTGAGCTTTCCAGTACAGCAAAAGTGAATTGTTTTGCCATACTTTGGAAACACAGAGCTTATGACCAAGCCTGAAGTCCATACAAATTAGGATGCTTGCAAAATACCCCAAATAACATCTTAAAGAAATAGTACAGATGCCAAAAAGATAAACCTTTCAATAAAATCTACAAGAAAGACCCAGCCAAGCTACAGTCTTCACTGTATAATACCTTAACTCATAACATCAAAGTGACGCCTCCAGGTGCATATGCAATTAACTCCTACTGATGCCTCTAGGTGTCAAATATTGCTTGTTTGTATTTGCAACAATAATTCCAAAACCATGCTATGTACAAGGTTTTAAAATATTTCATCTTAAATCTTACACAATAGCAAACTCAACTGTATTAATATTTGACGACCACTGTCTAGTGCAGGTAAATAGATATTAGCTGTTGTTTTTATGATATTCATTTTTATATATATAATTTTCACATTTTTCTAAATATCTCAACAACCAATAACAGACAGAATTGCTTAGCCTTATATGAAAGCTCCCAATTAAATGAATAAAATGCTGCTGACAGTATGTGTGTAACTTAAGTGGTTGCTGAGAGTTTGTAAGTTGTTTACAAAATATTGCAAATGTTAACAGTTACTAGTGTTTACTGTGACTTATAAAATTAGTTTAAGACCTAGAACCTAAAGAATACTACCACTATAAAAGTAGTTTGTGCTGAAGAGTTTGCCATTTATAATTCTTTCATAACTCGATTGTTTCAGACATATGGACATTTGTTTGAAATATGAGGGCATGATTTGATTCTATCCAAAGGCTTAAGCTCCACCCATTGGAAGTTACAGTGCAAACTTCCAGATTTCTATTGGAGTGAATGAGTTAAACCTCCTGTAGTACAAGCCCATGGGATATAAGCAAATCACCCTTAAAGGACATATAAATCTTTCGGCTACACGGCTTTTGAATGCCAAACTCCACTGGCTATAGACATTCCATGTTTTGCCGTTTTTCTGAGCTAGTCATGACAGCATAACTGGATTGTTTAGCCATTCCTTGGAAACAGAGAATTTCTAACCAAGCCTGATGACTTTAAACATTAACACAACAGCAAAATATCACAAATAACATCCAAAGCAAATGATTAAAAAGTCACAAAGAGAAACCATTCAGTAAAAACAAGAAAGATCCAGACGATCTAGAGTCTTCACTGAAAGTAGGATGTGGGCGTAAAATTTTTTGTAATCTATCTATGCCATACTTAGATTCTTCCCCTTTTTACAACTCTGCATTATAGCGTACGAAAGACATGCATGAATGGGCGTGCCTTCGTTGAAGGCTGGGCGTCGGGCTGGCAACTCGACACCGTAAAAATCTGCTGCAAATCATTAGCGGACTGGAGTTCTGCTGCGGCGACCCCTAACCGGGAAAAGCCGAAAAAAGAAGAACAACATTATGGCTTTGTTTAGCAATAAATAATTCATTGTTCCATATGACTTTCTTTTATTACATCTTTGTTCTATTAAAAAAAACACTCAGGAAACAGCCCCAGTACTAAATAGACACACCGTCAAGATGAAAAAACAGTATGGTAGCAGTAAACAGTAGTCTAACCACGTTCAATATGCAGCAAGTTAAAAAACAGTTCGAAAAAGTCACTCACAATGTCTCCAAAGTATAAAAAGGTGTTTAATCCATAGAACAAAAAGAGTAAGCGCTTTCGCGTAGGGTTACCTACGCTTCCTCAGACATAAAAACTTATAAAAACTCTCCATCTTTTAAATCCAACAGAGCGGGAAAATTACACCAATTAATAAAACAATCATTCAATCAGTCAAGTCATCTGCTATTCAAATCTCAAAATATCGGCAACTGTTGCTAGCACTGTGTAAACAACATCCTAAATATAAACATAACTCGTTCATGACATGTGATGAATATAAATCTATTGCATAAAGCATGTACATAATCATCGCACTGCTAAAGCTTCTAAAAAGGCATACAACCAAGAGAGTCATTGGTTCACAAGTTCCATCAAAACAAACATTAAAATACATATAGATAACCCATATGAAAAGCGTCAGCAACCAGGTTCTGACAGTGACATTTCAAAATACATCTGTTTATAGTTCATGTAACTTGCATTCAAGATGATTTAAAATACACTCTGTACCAATACTTAACTATAAAACAGTTTATATGTAGTAGGGGAATGGTCCCTTGTATGATGAAATCGCTAGTTATGTTATAGTTAAAATATGCCTGCATTCAGCAGAAATAATCGTTACGAACAACCAAGGTGTTCGAAATTGTCGTAACTAGCATACAGTCATAAGGCGTATGATCGTAATAACTATTATTTATTAACACTTACTGTGTCCTGATCCTACTCGTAAGATACATCTTTCAGAGGAAATAGGATATTGAACTCCTTACTGAACTCAGAATAGAAATAAATCCTTGCCGTTAGTGATCCTTCACCCAGGATCACGTCAGTCCGCAGAATAGCGTGCATGCTATAGTTAGTTTAATTAAAGTGATACACCCAGTATAGTGATGCTACTCGAGGATCCTCATTTAATCTATATGGGGCTTCAAATAATTCCTAGGGGTAAGGTGAAATATAAAGGAGGTTAGCCGATCACAAAATCCATTCCCATCACATCAAATGTATTCGAAGGGTGTACGCCATGCCTGCCCGCAAAAAGCGTGCACACCCAAGCCAACTAGCTGAGCATTAAAAAATTAATCAAATTACTGACTCTATTTATTTATTTATGTATCTGAACAGGGTATGTATTAAATGCAGCATATAATATTAAATAAACTGATAGTTCATATATAAAATGTAAAATTTAGAATATATTAATGCACAGGGCATAGACGGGTAACACTTATAACAAAACTAAGTGTATAACTAAAGCCCTTAGTGCATAAATACATATGAACGGCTATAATTGAAGAGCCATATAATAAATGCCTTGTATATATGGGCATCTGCATCAACAATGAGGCCAATGATACTGATAAAATATGTGAGGTAGACTGTAAACAGTGTTCTTATGTGACATCTGACATATATGCAAGCGAAGTCCATATAAGTACTGAAGTATAAATGTAAATGTGTAAATGAACTTAAATATATTAGATACTATACCTACAAAGCCATTGGTTCTTATTGGTGAAATATGAAAACATGTATCAGCTATGGAAACAAAAAACTAATGTATATCCATATCATAACGAATCTCAAACTCTCATATATATATAATGGATAGCAAAAACCTAATAACCATTTTAAAAAACAAGGCATTACAAACATTACTATGTTGAGATGTAATTATATGCTGACACAACTCAACTGATGTCTATATGTTAATGGAACTTCATTAGACTTAGCCATTTTCATGTAAAGATATTGGTCATACAAAAAATGTCAATTCAAAGTGCTAAATGGTACATAAACTGTTATATTTCAACCACTACTTATCTGACATAAAAGGAAACATATCCAGATCTGATTTGATTACTAATCCTGGGGACTGATAGAGCAGCAGAGAAGAGGAACATGACTATCCAGAGGGGAAGGGTCATGGTTATAAAAGGCAGATTTCTTGTTAAGCTCTAGTGGAGGCCAGGATTTGTAGTAGATGCTAGGCTGGGTATCTGAGATGGTCAACAGTACAATATCACCATGTTTGGGGATGAGGCTGGGAAAAGAAAGTCTGGCATGCTTTAAGCATATGAAATTCTGCCAACTGCTTCTACCAAATACTCTTACTCCTCCCCAATCATTAGCAGTCAAGGAGATCCCAATCCTTGGGGTAATACTAGGAGCATTAATTTAGGAGCATAGGAGCAGCATTGAGTAGCTGATGGTCAGTCTGAGGCACACCAGGAACCTAAAAGTAAAGGTCAAACAAAAATTCTTATCCAGTTTTTTGATCTGTTTGACTCATCCTTTGTGAATTAACAATCCTGTCATACTTTCATTCCTGCACACTCTCAAATCCATCACAGATCCAAGGACACTTTGTACATAGCTGGTAAAATACACAAAAGTTTAATAAAATAACAATCTGTGAATTAGTATAGCAAAAGATTTAATGCTTTCATCCACCATAAACGTGGACTTCATTATTGATGGATACAAAAAATTCCTTTTGATACAGAGGAGCGCCTTAAGGAATTTATTGTATACATCAATAATGTGACTACATTACTTAAATTTACTCATAAATATTCTCACAGGGAGATAGAGTTTCTAGATGTCAAGGTTAGTAGAGATGCATTTCATTTAGTATCTACTACTTTGTATAAGAAACCCATCAAGAAGAATACTGTACTTCATAACAGCAGTATGCACCCTAAACATATTAGAGCAAATGTCCTGAAAGGACAAATTTATTGTGTTATGCATTTGCATAATGATGATATTGCTTTGCAATCAGCACTATCTGTGCTAAAACAAGAGTTTATGTCAAGAGGGTATAGAGAGCACGATATAGACACACAACTGGAACTAGCATGGAGAGAGAGAAGTGGTAGATGTAAACCATATTATAATACGCAAGTTGGAGTATGTAGTAGTGATAACATCTATACAGGCCCTAATAATACTACTGAGATGGATGCACTTAGAATGCCACTCACATATGCTAGTAATATTAATATAGTGTGCGATATTATTAAGAATAACTGGAACGTTCTTTCTAATGTTAAAGAATTAAATGGAGTTATAGGACATGAACCTAGATTCACCTTTAGGAACAACAGGTCCTTGAAAAGTCAGCTCTGCTACATGATTGACAATGTACAACAGTATAATCAATCCGACAGGTTAGGTACATACTGTTGTAGGAGTTGTACAGCCTGTCAATATATACATGTGGGAGGCCGCTTTTTACATCCACACAAGGGGTTCACCTTTGAGTCTAATTTTTATGCTGATTGTCAAAAGAAGAACGTGGTTTACTTTAGTTATTGCACAATCTGCTATGCTTTTTACATAGGAAAGACCAGTTGTCCTTTGAAAGACAGAATACTGGAGCATATAAGGGATGTCAGGAATGCTAAGGAAAGCAGTGCACTTGCAATGCACATCAAAGAAGACGGTCACTCACTTGATTTTAAGTTTTTTGTTCTTAAAATAGTCCCTGTTAATAAAAGAGGAGGTAATTTGAATAGTCGTACAGAAGGTGTTGAGCAGGAATGGATACTCAAATTCCAGGCGGATGTACCACCTGGACATAGTATCCTTAAAACCTTTTTTAAGAGCAAGATCACTGAAACATTAATATTTGTATGTAATGTGTATATATAATACATACCTTTTAGTAATATTTACTGTGCTTAGCCTCTCTCTATATATTTTTATACTTTTTATATGTACTGCATTGTTTGAACACACAGATTATATACTTATGTATTTTATGAATATATTTGTGTATATATATAATTTTAGTACATGGCTTTATGAAGGTATTATTAGAGTTTTAAATAGTTAAGGTATTTGTATAGTTGTTGACTATTTTATTTTATAACATTAGCGCCTTGGTGTGCTAACACTTTAATTTGTACTCCACATGCTTTTATGTCTTGTTTTTATTGGTTGCTATGTGATCTATGAGTCTATTTAAAATGTTTTGTTAAACCTGTTTAATGTTAGTCTGATGAAGCAGGAGTTTTCTGCGAAAGCGCTTACTTTCTCTGTGTTCTATTATATTAAACGTACTTTTGCTAATGCACCTGCTGTGTGCCACTGTCTTTTTTCTCTGGATATTTGTTCAAACATACCTTGTGCATAACTTCATCTAGGACTGCTCATATTAACAGAGGGTATCATTTTCATTTTCTTTTTTTCAGCCTGGTGAATACGATGCTGCAATTGTTGGTGCTGTCCGATTTCTGTCTGTATTAGTTGCTGCTGTATTGATGGATAAAGCAGGAAGAAAATGTTTACTTTTTGCATCTGGTGAGATTTGTTTTTCTCAAATGAAGTATCATCACCTGTTTATTGTTATATAGCTTCTTGCCATAATTTTGCTGTTACTTTGATACTAATACAGCTGGCAGGATTCATTAAGTGTACACAGTCTGTATTCAAGAACATCCATACCACATTTTTTATGCTTTCTAGTCACTCAGAAAAATTACACTTTACGAATCCCCCTCAATATTTAAAGCTGCAAGAAAATCAGTAGGAAAAGTAAAATCAGGAGGAAGAAGTGAGTTATGCTTGTGTTGTCTTTTCACTCAGAACAGTGTACACTTAGGGCCAGACTCACGAAGGCTTGCATGGAGTCTAAGAGTAGAGTAAGACTCCATGCAGCCAACATGTCCACCGAACGATCCAGGAACAGCCGGCAGGAGTGTGCAAGAGAGCTCCTAAAACGACTCCTACACGGACAGGGCTAGGTTATACAAATTACCTCATTTGCTGCCGAAAGCTATGCAAATTAAGTAAATTTGTGATCCAGGAAACCCTAACCTGTCCGAGTAAGAGTAGTGTTATTTACAGAAATGTACTCCATTGACAACTGAGTACCGTTCTGCAAATAGCAAAACGGAGCCATGACAGCTCCAAATAAAGGCTGCATCCAGTTGAGGAAGCATGCCAATGGCCAAATATACGGTCATTGGCAATGTTCCCCGATGCAAAAAAAAAAAAAGATATTTTTTTTACCTCAATCTCCGAAGTTTAAACATAGCACAGCACCACACAAACGTGCTGCACTCTAAAAAACAGAAAAGCAAAAATTAAAAGCCACAAATAGGGATTTTATTGAAAATCTTAATTTTCAATGCAAGTGAGGTTGCTAGGGGGGAAGCTCAGTCTAAGAGATGTAATCAAGCATTAGTAGGCAATCCTATGCAAATGAGGGTAAGGATAGTGAATCCCAAGTTTACATTGCAAATGAGCACAGTCAGTGGAGTGTATGAGTAGGATAAGGGGAGTATCAGAGTAGAAGATAGGTGACATCACGAGGGGGGTATGTATGAAAGAATGTAAGCTCATTGGAGCAGAGTGGCATGTGTTTGCTGTCAGTTACTCATCACTGGAAGAGGTGTGTCAACAGGTATCCTAGCTAAAGGCAAGAAATTGAAGGTGTATGCTGTGGATAACACTAAAGCTTCTTGCTGAAGTGCTTGCAACATGTTTGCGCATGGGTGCGCACCTGTATATCCGAGTAAGACTGTGTGCACGCTTGTGAGTGCGTATAAGCCGGAGTAAGTATGTGTAAGGTTGTTGAAATGTGTGTAAGCGCTTTTGCACCTGTGTGTGCACGTTTAAGCAGGAATTAGCAAGTGTTAGGCCGTGTAAGCAATTGTGCACGTGCGTGAGCTGGTGTGCGCGTGTTTGCGCTTGTGTGCGCGGCGCTGCCCCCCTGTGGAAACAGAAAGGGAAAAGGAAGCACAACAAATAGTAGGAAGTTAACCAGGGAGAACTAGCAGAGCTAGCAGGTGAAAACAATCAGAATCAGGCAATTACACAGGCAGTACAGTAGCCCAGCCCAGCACTTAAAACTCTGCAAACAACTTTCCACCATGTTTTCCTCAGAGACACTGCAACACTGCAGTAAACTAAGAGAAGTGAAAACTTAAAAAGCTTTACTGAGACAAAGAAATGTTAGGGGCTGCCATTGCTGTTATAAGGTGACATATGCAACATGCTGAGGGTGGTGACAATGCAAATGCTGCTGAACAACCCACAGTGAGGAGACGGAGAAGAGTGTACAGGCCCAGGGTAACCTATCAGGGGCTACATGAGCTGGAGATAGTGGAGCGCTATAGAGTGGACAGAGACCTCATGTAGCAAATTGTTGAGCTGTGCAGGTCACCCCTCACACACAGAACCAACAGAGGGGAACCCATCCCAGTGGAAACCAAGGTATGTGTTGGCCTAAGAATACTAGCGACAGGTACCTTCCAGAGACCAACTGGTGATATGATGGGGATATCACAGGCATCAGCATCCAGGGTACTGCACCAGTTCCTGAATGCCATGTCAGCACATGTCGGTGATCATGTACATTACCCCAATTCCCGTGAGGTATTGGCCAGCAATATGCATCTTTTCCAGCAAATAGCAGAATACCCTGAGGTAGTGGGTGCAATAGACTGCACGCACATATGCATCAAAGCACCAGCCGGTGAGCAGGGTAGGGTCTACTTTAACCGCAAGGGCTTCCCCTCCATCAACTGCCAGGTCATGTGTGATGCCCAGGGCATAATACTGAATGTGTGTGCTGGCTGCCCTGGAAGCTACCATGATTCCCATATCTGGCATCTGACACAACTGTACCAGACATTTGCCAGTGGGGACATCCCTCATGGTCACCTAGTGGGGGATGCTGGATATGCACTGGAGCCGTGGCTGATGACACCCATCAGAAATGCACACACACCTGAACAGGAACGCCATAATGAGGCACACGCACAAACACGAAATTTAATCGAGCGTGTGTTTGGGCTGCTCAAGTCATGGTTCCGGTGCCTGGACACATCTGGTGGAGCCTTGCAGTACTCACCAACTACATGTACCCAAGTTGTCATGGTATGTGCTATGCTACATAATATGATCCTGCGAAAACAGCTGCAGCAGGAGCAGCATAGTGCCTGGCCAAACAGCCCCCCATCATTGCCAAGGCCATCACAGGCAGAGCGTGACTCGGAGGAGGAACAATCTGAGCCTGCCCCAGTAGGCAGAAGGAGGTGTGCCCAGTATGCTTTGGTCTTGGCAAAGAGGCAACGCATAGCACATACACTGGCTCAGTAGGAAGCCTGGAAATGATACCTCTCTCTGACTTGCACATATAGTAAAAGGGATGCCTAACTTGACACTACCTGTTTTCAAACATGTATAGGGAGTGTACTATGTGCATCCGACATAGGCAGCCCTACAGCACCACCTGAGGCATGATTGCCATGTTTTAAGCAATATAAAGCATTGCTAAACAGCTTTTACCAGTATTTAGTATATGTAAACAAAATTGCACACACTAACTAGCACAACTTTGTGCAATGTTGAGCAATATTGGGCAACGTTCAACAATGTTGGTTATCGTTGAGCAAGGTTGGGCAAGTTCGGTCAAAGTTGGGCATAGTTGAGCAAAAGCAAGTAAACATGCTCATATTTGCTTTACTGGTCCTTAAGCAGTCTGGTCTGCCCAGTATGAGAATAAAAAGCAGTGGCAGGCCTCGAACCCAGGATACTGTGCACTATAGTCACAGTACTGAACCACTAAAACATGACAGTATTTCACTGGTCAGCCTGTATGAAGAAATGTTGATAAGTCTATGCAAGGTGTGTCATGGAAACCCTGCAGGCACAGCATAATCCCTGTCGAGTTATGACACAAAGGTGAGCCCTGCAGTAAAAATATAATTTGATTTTCAACACACATATAGTATAAATGTTAATATTGGGCGTGTTCACACACGTTAACAAATGTAGTGGACTTCAGACAGCAACATACTAAAAGGTCACACCGGGCATACTCACACACTTGAATAAATGAGACAAATGTCAGGCAACAAAATACTGAAAGGCCAAACTGGGCATGCTCACACACTTAGGCCATGTCTGAGTACAGCAGTGGGCCACACATATCTGGCAGTTGCATGTGTTAACCCAGGAACCTCCCACTATTCACCAATCCTGCCTTGTGCACACAGCTATATGACAACAGACACATATATAATATACTGGAACCCTGTCATAATCAAATATGTACTACAGATACTTAGCTTGTTCATAGAAAGTGTGAAAGCAAAGAAGATAAAAAACCTGCAATCAGTAACATCAACAAACAATGTGCACTCCAAACATTATCATAGGTTCATAGGTTCATAGGTTGATACTAGGCTATCTGCCCTAGGGCATTTATAAGCCTAGTCAGAGTGTGTTTGGCTTTCACCACCCTTTTAGATTAGTAGACTGTGCCTTTGAATAGTAGGTCACAGGAGATAATCCTTTTATGGTTAGTTTATTGTGTCTCTGTCTAGCAGGGACCCAGAAGAGATCCCAGGGGTAAACTTACGATCTCCCATCCACTCATCAATATTTCTCTTGAAGAGGGTCAGTGAGGGGCTCTGCCTAACTTGGACTGGGATTTTGTTCCAGAGTGAGGGGAGCCTCTGGGATATGAATCTGTCCCTCTAGTATGTCCTATTTATTTCTGTGCTGAGGTTTAAGTCCCTGGAGCGTGTAGCTCTAAGGGATTCGGATATCCTGAGGTGGAGCATGTCCATTAAGTCTGGGTTGGACATGGCTTTATACGTCAGGCACAGATCGCCTCCGAGTAGGCAGTAAGCAACTGAATAGAGCTTGAGTTTCTTTAGCTGGACTGCGTAGGGCATCTGTTTGAGTCCCTTGATCTACTTGGTGAGGTACTTTTGGGGTCATTACAGTTGCTGCAGGTGTCGGATAAGGTACATCCCAAATGGGGCATTGTATTCAGTTATGGGCCTGATGAGTAGAAGGGCACAATGACCTCTCTTGATCTAGATGTGAAACCTTTCGGGATAAGGTGGGCTATATAGAAGGTCTTTCTAACCACTTTGGCAACGTGATTGTCAAAGGAGAGATTACTATCTACTTGGGCCCCCAAATCCATAATTACTTCTTCCGTACTTAATGGATTACCACCTATGTGGTAATTTGTGGGCGCTTTGTTTTTCCCAAAGGGGATGACTATGCATTTTATGGCATTTAGCTTTAGGCCATGGCTCTGGCACCAGTTATCCATCTCTGTGAGACCCTTTTGGAGGATGCTTGTGTCAGCTGGAGAGTCAATTATGGCATCCAGTTTGCAGTCATCTGTGAACTTGGTCAGACATAGTCCTCCCGTGTTAGCCTGTACCTCAGAGAAATATATACCGAACAAGAGAGGCCCCAGGACTGAGCCTTGTGGGATGCCACTTGTAACTGGTGTAGAGTCTGATATGGCACCTGCAATTCCGACCATGTGGGTGCTATCCCTGAGCCAGTTTGCAACCTATTTTGTGACATATGGGTTGATATCTAAGCTGGTGAGCTTATTTATGATGCCCGAGTGGGGTATTGTGTCGAAGGCTTTTGCGAGGTCCAGGTAGGCTGTGTGGATTACCTTCCCTTCATCTGTGGCCCTGATAACTGTTTCAAAGAAGTCGACCAGGTTCAAGAGGCAAGATCTGCCCTTAACAAAGCCGAATTGGGTAGGATCCAGTGTCTGGAGGTTCATGATGTCTTTGTTTATGAGTTCCATGATGATAC
Organism: Protopterus annectens; assembly: GCF_019279795.1. Taxonomy (NCBI): domain Eukaryota; kingdom Metazoa; phylum Chordata; order Ceratodontiformes; family Protopteridae; genus Protopterus; species Protopterus annectens. The sequence continues at coordinate 616,079,640 of NC_056750.1, read as the reverse complement.
GCTCCATAGCTTTGCAGACCAGGCTAGTCAGGCTTATAGGGTGATAGTTTGTGGGGTCCATTGTGGCACCACCTTTGTGGAGCGGGACCACTGTTGCTGTATGCCATTCCTTGGGTACATATCCTGTAGTAAGTCTGAGACTGAACAGTGACTTTATGTGAGAGTTAAGTTCTTCATGAAGCTCATGTAAGATGCAGCCCGGGACACCGTCCGGTCCCATTGATGCTGTGTTTTTTGCTTTGGAGAGGGCAGCTCTCTCCTGTTCATCTGTGATGTCAGGGAGGCTACAATCTGTTGGGATGGACATTTGCTCTTTTGGAGGGATGGGGGGAGAAATTTGCACTGAACCTGTCTGCCAGGATGTTGGCAATGTCTGTGGGTTCAGTGTATTTTTTGTAATTTTGCACTAACTCAGAGCAGATCTGGGAGTTGCCACCCAGGTTCCTGACATAACTAAAGAAGGCCTTGTGATTGTCTTTATTGTCTTGTGCAATTTTTCTTTCGAAGCAGGCCTTAGATGATTTTATGAGGGATCGTAGCTTCCTGCTAGTACTGATCAGAGATGCCTTCCCTTTTTGGGATTTTGCTCTATCATGTAGTAGCTTCCTCCTTTTGTTGTATAGCTTATTTATGGCTGGGGTCCACCAGACAGGTCTCCTGCCTTTGGAGGAGTGAGTCTTGGTTTTACTTGGGATAGCACTATCCATGCATTCCTGTAGGTGTCCATAGAATGCGTTTGTAAAGGATTCTGCGGTTTGAGCTGTATTTTCCACTGGCCCGGGGGCTTTGAAGGATACCACCTCGGTTTTGAGAAGTGTGAAGTTTGCTTTTGAGAAGTTCTTCACTGAGATTATCTTGGCTAGGGGTGGGGATGAGATATGGATGTCCAGTGAGATAAATTTATGGTCTGACCTTACCAATGAGGGGTATACCTCTGGTGTGGAACATAGAGTCCCCATGTTGGTGATGGCCAGGTCCAATATGTTTTCCCCTCTTGTGGGGGTGGTGACCAGTTGTTCCATAGCATTTGAGTTTATAAATTCTAGGAACCGTTGGGCAAGGGTGTTACGGCTTGAGTAGTATTCCCAGTCAATGCTTGGGTGGTTGAAGTCACCCAATATAATGGTGTTTGGAGAGACCTTCATACTCTCCAGTTTCTCAGGAAAGCCAAGTGGGGTTCCTGAGTTTGGGAGGGTGGTCTGTAGCAGGCTACAAACTGAAAGGCAGTTTTACCCACTGTTAGTTGCACATGGATGGTCTCTGATGCTTCGTGCAGTGCTACTAACCTGGATGTGTGGGTATCTTTGATGTATATGGATACTCCCCTCCTTCTGTGGTTCGGTCCGAGTTTTGTGGAAGAAAAGCATGGCATGAAGTATAACCTGGTAGTGCTGGGGTGCTTTTGGGAGCCTTGAACCAGGTTTCTGTTACTGCACAGATATTGATATTCTCCATACTGAGGAGAGCCTTGAGTGCATGCATTTTGAGTTTTAGACTTCTGACGTTGAGCAGCATTACCCTTAGTTTCTTTTTCCTTGTATTGTCTATGGAGGTGGGTTTGTCTTTTGAGCCTTGCCTAAAAAGGCACTATGGGGATGGCAAGATCCTTAGCCAGTATTCAAAAGCCCAGGGGTGACAGGTGCAAGCCGTCCCTAGCGAAGCAACGTGGCTTGTTGAGCATGTCATCCCAGGCTGACAGACACTGGATCCTGACACCAATACGTTAGCCAACTGTTAAAATTGATCATTTTGTCTTTATACTGTGGCATCATTCTTGGTGAAGGTAAGATGCTACACAAGGTCAGGGTCATACTGGCCTGGGCTACATGATCAGAGAGCTCCTCTATGTCTCTTTTCATGTAGTCCAGGGAGGAACATCTCAGGACATTCACACCAGCATGGACAATGACGGAGTCATATTTGTACTTGCTTTGGAATGACCTGAGTGCATGTGTTATGTGGCGGATCCTGGCACCCGACAGACAGCTTACAGTGACCTTCTCCTTGTTCAGTCTGGTGAGTGGGATGTCAGTGTGTCTGACAACAGAGTCACCTATTGCAAGTGTATTAGGTGTGTTGTTTAGCCTTAAGGGCAGTGACTGTGTGGCACACTGACTTTGTGAACTATGTGATATGTGGGTATTGTTGTGTGGTAGCAGTTGTTTGGGCGATTGCTTTGGAGGTCTCTGCTGCTTAGGCAGATTTTTATTTAGAGCCTCCGAGTATGTTTTTGTGTGTTTATGTGTTTGGTTTGCTGTTGCTATAGGTCTATGTGAGACTGGATTTGTGGTGTGTGTGGTTACCTTCTCCTCCTGATAGACTGTGGCAGTCATGGGTTAAGAGAGCTCAGCCTCCAGTTTGGCTATATAGTTGCATCTCTCACATATATCTGAGTTTGTTGGGAGGAGGAGAGGGTTGTCTGTGTACATAAGGCAGTTGTAACATTGCCTCAAAATTCCCATATTCACCAGCTGGACTGGAGAGTTCACATGAAACTGACCTTTGGACATGTCAGGATATTATGATGAAATATCTTTTGACTGATCAAAAAGGATCAGTAGGGTGTTAAGTGTGTAAAGGAGTATAACAGGGGTTTAGTGCTTAAGTTTGTTGGTGTTTTGGAAAGATTATCTGCAAAGGTGTCCAGACAGAACCATGACACTTCCTTCAGCTATGTCATAAATAGCAATGTACACTCATATATGTCCTGAGTCTGGGCTAACTGTAAATGACTGACAATGCCAACATCCTGTCAGACAGGCCCATACATACATACCCACCTCCCACTGACAAAAGGCCCTATCATCATATCAAGAGATATCACATGTAGAATGGGTAAACAGCTCCTTCCAAAGCTGAAAACATGGCATCAATTGGATTGACCTGAGTGCAGGATATGAAACTGTTGAGTGGGTTACAGCAACATATGGCATACTCCACAAGTGTTGGTGCACAACAGACCATGGGAACTATAGTCTTATAAGCCTATGAAGTCTGATCTGCAAGGCCATGGACTCCATCATGACCTTGAAAGAGGTGAATTCCTCTTTGGCAAGGCTGATGATGTCAGCATCCCACAAATACAGCAGTGGAAATAAAAACTCCCAGTAAAGCATATAGCACATCATGTTAATGCGTATCTCTCAAGTATCATAGCATTGTTAGGTAGGAGTTTGAATCCTGCAGTTGCTGAGTGTGTGTGTGGGGGGGTGTATGTTTGTGTGTGATTTCCTTTGAGAGGAGTGCCCTTTTTGGAGACTAGGAAAACACCTTAAAAGAGGTAAATTCCTCTTCGGCAAGTCTGATGATGTCAGCATCCCACAAATACAGCAGTGGAAATGAAAACTCCCAGTAAAGCATATAGTGTGTCATGTTAATGCGTATCTCTCTAGTATCATAACATAGTTAGGTAGGGGTCTGAATCCTGCAATTGCTGAGTATGTGTGTGTGACACTGTTGGTCAATGTGTTGTGGGTTTTGCTTTTACTGCTGTATGACATATCAGTAAAACAACAGTATGTGCATTGCACACTTCAGGTATCTGTGCTCCAAATACATATATGTACATGTGACCTCAATTAGTTCATAGGTGTGAAGCCTGCTTTCTACATGAATACATCTGTTACCTTTGACAGATTGTGCTGCTGCTTCTCAGACCTTAGGTCACATATGTATGTCTGTGACAAGGCCAGCCACTGTAGTGATCTGTGGCCTAGGTCATCTGTGTCACACACACCCATGACAGTTTCTATAGAATAGTGTGAGTGAGGGTTCATGCCCGGGGTATATTTCAGACATGTTCAAATACAACAAAGTCTGTCAATAATGGACATTCATTATAGGTGTACAACAACTTTGTGGATATGCATACAGACCCCTTATTGCTTATGTGATACACTGAGGGACTTCAGAATACCTTTGGAAATGTGAATACCAAAGGACAGATGACATAACATGTGGATGTATGTACACATTGGTACCCCTTCTACATGTTATCGGCTACTACCTATGTGGTACTGTCGGGATACTATGTTTAGTAAATGTGAATGACTATGTTATAGTTGGATTATAGCTTTACAGCATGGGTTGGACAACAGGTATCTATCTGTACGATACCCTTGTGGAGGATAAGTGTCTCATCCAGAGAATGCATTGTAGGCCACTGTATGCATTACCAGATGTGGACAGACATATCCCTAGTGCGTTTGCTTGTACCTAAGAGGGCTACATGCCAAACAGGAGTGGTCCCAGGAATGGGTGGTGGTCAATACCACTGGTTATTGGCATAGTATAGTACCAGAAGGATCCAAATGCTACTGTTTCCTACATCTGTGTGTCAGTTGTCAAGACATCATCTACCGATTGGTTATAGTCAGGCTGTTGAGGTTGTGTATACTACCAGAATGCAAACCAATGACTGATATTAACAGTATCACCCACAGCATAGTGTCAAACCATGTCATACACACATGTGTACCCAAGTTAAAACATATGTGTAGTAAAATGCATACTGGCCACCAATAGAAACTATGAAGTATTAACACTGTGTAATACAGGGCATGTCACCCTTCCCATGTGTCCACAATGCACGTACATGCAGACAGTGCACCTCCACCATGTTCACAAATGTACACCTACACTTTACTGTTGACAACATGCTAGCATCACTACACTGCTATTAAGTCACCCTGTGCATCAGCACCATGTTAGCCTGTTCCTGCATCAGTGTTACAGATGACAGGAGGTGGCACAATTTCATCATATGCACAGGATGTGTTGTTGGTTTGCCAGAGCCCAACACTGACCCATCCAATCGACATGTATGTGTATGTGTGTGTGTGTGTGTGTGGGACAACAGTACAGCATGGGTCAATGTTAATGTAATGTGTGTGTGTATGTGTTAGCCCTAGGTGTTTGGTTTATGTGTGTGTGTCTGCATGTGCACAGTTCTACCATGTGGCCGCCAAATACGGGAGGTTGTGGGACAGCCACAGACTGTACCTGCCAGGCTGTACAGATCACCATCTCTGGCCACGGACACAGTACCTGTGCCTGGCAGGGGTGCCACGGACAGTATCAGGTACTAAGCCAGACTGGGTACTATCATCAGAGGCAGAGGGATGTCAACTGGACCCATGTCCCTGCTGGGACTGGCCAGAGCCACGTGCACGTGGTCTTCTAGGATGGTCTATTGACAGCCCAGCCCCAACATTGCTGGGGCTGGTACTGCCACTACAGGAGCGGCTGTGACTTGTGTGTCATCCGCGATGACTGCCAGCTGATGATGTTGCTGGCATACATCCACGTCGACGTCTCAGCCATCCTGCACTGTCCTGGCACATGGACATGACTTTGTGGAGGACATCTAGTGTCTCCCCCCAATGTCTGTCAATGACCTCGGTGTAGTTACGGATGGCATCGGCAAGATCACGGATACTGTCATTGATAGCGGTGTTATGGGCCCTCTGCTCCCTTACTCCCTGTCTGGTGTACCGTTCCATATGTGCCTGTGCCTGCATTACAGCCCGGAACATATCTGAGGTTGTAAGACTTGTGGGGCACGTCTGCCAGGGGCATTATGACCAACAGTGCTCCCACGAGAACCCCTGGACATCTGCCTATGTGGTACCATTCCAGGAGTCTGAGTATGGCTGCTGTGAGGGGATGTATGTGCCATAGATACCACACTATCCTGGTCAATGCCTACTGTATGCTGTCCCTCAGCTAAGGCCAAAGGTGATGAGGGATGTATTGGCAGTATGAATGTGCACATAGATGGGGTGGAAAGCTGTGTACTGTCGATTGGCGGACCAACGACAGACCCTGTCAAACCTGCCTGTGCCACAACACATGTATCATTATTTCCACTATTTGTGGCAGTGACTTCAGGTTCCCTGATGCACTCAACCAACATAACCTCAGCACCTGTAAGAGGAAGACAGGAAACACACTTTACAATCTGTACATGATGTTAGCACACATGCACACATGAACACATGAACACATGCACACATGAACACATGAACACATGCACACATGAACACATGCACAAATGCACACATGAACACAAATACACTACTCACTAAAGTTGACACACACACACACACACACACACACACACACACACACACACACACACCAACAGCAATCCAGAACATACTCATTAGTGGTTACTGGTGGAGTACAGTATCACAAGCCAAAGAGTCCTATCACACGTGTCAGCATGCAGGATGTGTGTTGCTCAACAGCATGCAGTGCGAGTGTAGAGAGTCCTTGTTAATAACAGTATACATGTCTTTGATGCATGTGTGTTATTCAATGATTGGCCTCACCCTGGATCACAATGTGTACATGGACACAACATTGTTGTGCAAGTATTAAATGCTTTCCAATGTCCCGTGCACCATCACTCATAGGTATACATACCATGGCCAGATGCACACAACTGTCAGGTATATAGCAATGAATGCTATGTGTAGTACTGTAGTTACTGTAACTGGATGTAGTGTAGTACCATGAGCCATCATCAGGCAGCATCGTGTGGTCACTCAAGGCCACTAATGTGTGTCACACTGGCAACTATCTTGCTGTACCTGAACTGCACCACTTTGGCTACATTAACCATTTCACAGGCAGTTGTTACATGGGTATGTAAGGTGTTCAATAGGGAGCATTGCCTAACATGAATGTGTTGTGTGTTGAAGAGTGTCGCACCACCCCATGATAGGCCTCTACCCCTCAGGTATAGTATGTGTGCTGTGTGGATGACATTTGGAATACTGGAGTCTGACCTTACAGCAGGTGTCTAACTACGCCATGTGTATCATATTAACACTTACTGCGTATGACAAAATGGTGTATGTTGTGTGCATGTGTATTGACTCTGCCTATACAATGTCCACTACAGTGTACCACAGTTGGTTGGGATGCTCTGTGTATTGCATGTGTTTGAGGCAGCTACTCATGTTACTGGGATGTGCATAGTCCCACAGAAAACATGCAGAGCATGCATTATGTGTAGGTGTTTTACATGTGTATATGGCCTACAACTCTCCTATGACATGCACATGTTATTTGCTATATTAAATGTAGAACACTCACCAGCATGGGTCTGCTGTCTTGCTGTCACACCAGAGGGACCTACAAGGATATGAGACAGTTTGTCAGTGTCAACAACTATGGCATTGCTGCTGTGAGTTTGCAATTTTACAGTAGTACAACGGGTGACAGTCACAGGCATACAGATTATGTTCCAAATTATCAGTATTGCACAACACCAGGCTCCACATCTTCTAAGTACACAGTACACATCTGACATATGCATGTTCTAACAATCGAGCTAGCAGTTGTCTACAGATAAGCCATGTTATCTGCACGCTCTGAGTCAACTTGCTGGGTGACTCCGGCCTCCATGATGACACATGTCTGTTGTAGTGGTTGGCCAGGAGCAACCATGGTGAGGAGCAGCTCTTCCACTCTGGTGAGGGGTGGATGTGATGCTGCACCACCCCAAACCTTTTGGGGGTTTTGGGGATTAAGGGGGGGGGTTTTGGGAAATTTTTTAAACGAACCCCCCAAAAAAATTTTTTTTTAAGGGGGAAATTTTTGGAAATTTAAAATTTTTTTTTAAAAAACCCCCCTTTTTCCTTCCCGGGGGGTTTTGGGGGAAAAAATTTTGGGAAATTAAAAAAGGGGGGAATTTTTTAAAAAAAAAAAGGAAAAAAGGTTTTTTTTTTGGTTTTGGGCCCCCCCCCCCTTTTTAAAAAAAAATTTTGGGTTTTGTTTTTTTCCCGGGAAATTTCCTTTTTTAACCCCAAAAACTTGCGGGGGGGTGAAATTTTTTTGGGGCCCCCCCCCCCGGGGGGGAAATTTTTTTTTTGGGGGGGGGGAAAAGGGGCCCCCCCGGGGGAAACCCGGGGAAAAAAAAAGGGGGGTTTTTTAAAAACCGGGTTTCCCCTTTTTTTTTTTTAAAAAAACCCCGGGCATTCAGGGGAAAAAATTTTTCCCTTTTTTCCCCCCCCGGCTTTTTAAAAAAAAGGGGGGGGAAAAAATTTTTTTGGGGGAAAAAAGGGTTTTTCCCCCGGGAAAAAACCCTTTTGGGCCCCATGGGTTTTTTAAAAGGGGCCAAAAAAAAAACCCCCTTTGGTGGGGGGGAAAATTTTCCCCCAAAATTGGGGGGGGGGGGGGGGTTTTTTTTAAAAAACCTGGGGGGGGCCCCCAAAAGGGGCCCCTTTTTACCCGGGGAAAAAAACCCCCCCCCTTTGGGGGTTTTTTTTTTTAAAAAAGGGTTTTAAAAAAATTTTTTTTTTTCCCCCCCCAAAAAATTTTTGGTTTTCCCCCCCAAAAAAAAATTTTTGGGGGGGGAAAAAAAATTTTTAAATTTTTAAAAAAAAAAACCCCAAAAAAAAGGGGGGGGGGTTTTTAAAAAACCCCCAAAAATTCCAAACCCAAAAAATTTCCCCCGGGTTTTTTTTTTCGAGGGGTTTTTTAAAAAAAAAGAAAAAAAAAACCGGGGAATTTAAGGAAACACAAAAAAAAGGGGAAAAAAAAAAGGGGGGGGGCCCCCAAAAAAAAAGGGGAAATTTTCCCCCAAAACCCCCCCCTTTTTTGGAAAAATTTCCCCAAAAAAAAAAAAATTTTTCCCAAATTAAAATTTCAAATTTTTAAAAAAAAAAATTTTTTGGGGGGCCCAAAAAAACCCCCAAAAACCAGAAAAATTTCAAAAAAAACCAAACCCCCAAAATTTTTAAATTTTTTTCCCCCTTTTCCCCCAAAAAAAAATTTTTTGGTAATTTTTTTTCCCGGGAAATTTGGGTTGGGGGGCCCTTTTGGCCCCCTACCCCCTTTCCCGGTTTTAAATTTTTTTTAAAAACCCCCGGGGGCCCTTTTTTTTCCCAAAAAACAAAAAAAAAAGGGTTTTTTTTTTTGGGGGGGGGTTTTTTAAGGGGGGGGACTCTATCCCTCCAGCATGTGCTGTTTAGTGAGCTGACAAGGTGTAGGGCCCTAGAGCGTGTATCTGGGAGGGATTGTAATATGTTTACATGGAGGATGTCCAACAGCTATGGGTGTGACATAGCTCGGTATGTTAGGCAGAGGTCACCTCTGGGTAGGCACTATGCAACACAGTGTAGCTGTGGTTTTGTGAGTCGGTCTGCATAGGGCATCTGTTTGAGGCTAGTATTACTCTTTGTGAGGTATGTCTGTGGCCTTTCCAGTTGCTGTAGTTGGCATTGTACTCTCTAATGGGTTTTAAGTGTGATAAGTAGAGGGTAACACTGACCTATATTTCCCTAGATGACACACCTTTTGTGATGACGTGTACCACGTAGACAGAGTACATGACCAGTGTAGCACTGTGATTATCAAAGGGGAGGCTACTGTCCACCTGTGTCCCATGTTCCCTTATCACAGTGGTAGACTACCACCTATGTAGTAGTTAATGGGTACAGTGTTCTGGCAAGAAGGGATGGCACTGCAGTATCAACACTGAGCTTCAGTCCATACCTTGGTTGCCAGGCACCTGTCGCAGTAAGTATGCCCCATGTTCCTCTCCCTCTATCTATATATCTAAATATATATATATATATATATATATATATGTATAGATATATATATATATATATATATATATATATATATATATATATATACACACATACATACACACATACATATAAACATGCATTGCTGTACATATAGATGTACATATAGGCACATATACAGTTCACTATTCATGATGGGAATATCACTTATGCGACAGTTGTGAGATATACAGTTATGTAATAATATTGCACAGTATTGTGCAGACTGCATTGAAGGTGTCCTCAGCCCATGTAGCTTTCACAGGCCTCACTGGCTGCAGCACTGCAAAACTGACAGAGCATACCCACAGCGTTTAACCACCACATGTCATATGCCAGCACTGCATGCTATTTTCTTTTCCTGACACTACAACCTACATAGAAATATGCAGATAACAACCTTCAACAACGTATATATGTACACCCTTCACAAACAGTTGCAGTATGTCCCATGTCCTATGCACATGTACAGATACATAGAGATACGTACTGCTGCCACATATGGATGATTCACAGCATGAAGAGTACTCTTCATAAACATTTACTACATGCTAGCAAATACATATGTGTTACATACCTTTCATTTGTATTGCTGTGTTCCATTTGTTTTTAAAGGAAATGTTTTATTTTTCTCTCTGTCTGTTGCTCTTTCTTTTTCTGTGTTTCTCTGTCTGTCTTTGTCTGTGTCTCTGCCTCTGTCTTTCTCTCTCTCTCTCTCTCTCTCTCTCTCTTTCTCTTGCTGCAATGAGATTATTGCATGTGTAGACAGCAAGTACAGCCTGCTTTTCTAGGTATCTGCACATGTGCATGTGATGGCCTCTGCACCAATTGGTGCCCAGCATTTACTAATTGCATGCAGCCTGCTGTGTGGTAATTGCAGTACTCACTGTGGTGGTGCTGCGGTAGCATTGTCGCCTCACAGTAAGATGCTGTCCAGTTCGATTCTCAGCTAGAGCGTCTTCTGCGTGGAGACATGCGTGAATGGGCATACCTTTGTTGAAGGTTTGCGTCAGGCCTGGCAAGCTGGTACGTAAAAATTAACTGCCAATCATTAGCGGACCGGAGTTCCGCTGTGGCGACCCCTAACCGGGAAAAGCCAAAAGACACAAACAAACTGTTATAGCAGCCCACTGCTATAAAATGCTAGGTTAGGTAGGCGTAGCCCTTTCAGCTTTCCAAAGTGGGGCCCATGCTTGTTTGCTGTGGACACCATTGTGTCAGTCAGTAGGTTGGTATACTTCTTATCTCTGAAGCTAGGGTTGTAGCCAGTGATTTGCATGTTGTACTCAAACCTGAATGTTGCTGTTTCTAGTACACACTTGTCAGTGTAGAATTTTACTCACCCCTCCACATGCTTACACAAGATACATGGGGAGTATGTCCTTTCTTTTCTAATTAGACAATTAACTGCCATACAAAATTAGTTATTGCAATGTATTCCTCTGGCACATGAACTGTTTGTGAACTACTATACTGGAAATATTAATTACCTCACTTCTGAACAGTTTGTTGTTTATTTGTGTTGACATTAGCATGGGCTGCTCAAGACAACTGGACACATTTCAGTACTGAGTATGCCTACCTACATCCTTGGTAGAGCCTGAATACATAGGTATATTGTTCTTTTGGGTAGGGGTGCAGAAGTACAGAGAGCATTATATATTATTGTGTGATGTTTATCTTGCTGAACATACAGGGTTGCTGTGTACCTGTTAGTCTAACAAGGCAAGTAGTCTGTCTGCATAGCTCCCACTTGTGGACATATCCCGGTGGTAGCCAGAGGTTAGCCTACTATTCTTTGTCTGTGCACCACACAGGTCTTTTATGCACTGGAACAATGGCATTGTCACAGTTGGTTGCTAACAGTACATGGCTACATCCTTTGATATTTCTGTGTTGTACTCCTTCATAAAGGTATGCTTGTGGGACTTGTTCCAAAGCTATTTGCAGAGTTTGTAACAGCAGACAAGCTGAAATGCCTGTGTGTTTCTGCCACTGCCAGGCCTCTGATACACTCAGGTATATATTTGAACAGCCTCAGGGAAAGGTACATATAAGTGGGGTACACCTGTAATATATTACAGACATTAAGTTGAGACTGTGAGAGAATCAGAGCATATGTATTAATACACCTTTTCTGATGTGCATGCAGTGTGTACTATTACTTATTGACATTACTCATTAAGTGTAATTTCCCACTCTTCAGCCTACCGTCAGTACTTTTCAGAGGGATTCTGAGGGACAAAGCTAACATTTGTTTAGGAATCAGGGACATCCCTTTAAAGCAGTCACAGTTGGGAAGTATGGCCTCTGCCCTATTCAAATATGCCAGTGTTTATCCTGCTCTGATACTGTGTGGGGTTTGTAAAGTGCTACTGTAACATTATTTCCTGCTAGAATGGCTGGTTCTCTTTTCAAAGTCATGTCATGCAATTCCACAACAACTGCTGGTAAAGATCCACAGAACAAGATTTGTGTTATGACATTCCTATTTTCCCTTTACATTTACTCATTGTAATGCATGATATATTTATTACAGCACCAACTTGTTGTAAATCTACTGTGGCCTAGTGGTACTTCATGCAGTCTAGTGTGTCCAAGGTCCAGGGTTCGAGACTGACAGAGGTGTTTTAGTTTGCTGCTCAGCAGAACAAGGGCCCTGCCATGCAGAGTGACTAAGGCACTTTTAAGCAGTTGTAAGCGGGTTTGCGTGACGCTTAGCGATGCTTAGCTAAGTGCACACATGAGCATACTCACTTAAACTTGCTAACTACTGCTTAAAAGTGCTTACTCCTGCTAACCCCCACGCTAATTTCTTTGAAAGAAAAGAAAATGGGGAGATAGGAAAGTGGTGAAAAAGGGGGCACAAAGAGGGAAAGACAGTAGGGAAACAAGCTCGGGATGTGCAGGACGGGTGTAGGGAAGGTCCATAGCTGCCCATTTCTTTACCAGCAACAGCTGTGCTTATGCAATAAATTTGGAGTGAAATTTGAAACCTTCCACCCCTGGGAGAGGGGTGAGGACAACAAAGTATGTTGTATTACCAATTATAATTATCAGTTTACATGTCCAGCGGACATGTGTATGAAATGGGCAGCTATGTATGGGGCGTAATTTTTTTGTGGGAACAGATTGCCCTTTTTTTTTTTTTCAGGTGAGAGTGGAAAGTGAGGTAGAGGAAGTAGGTATATTTGGAGAGGTAGGTTGGGGAGGTAAACAGACAAGACAAACAAGATGCATACAGGGGCAGAGTATGACACATGGGGTGGGTGAACACAATTGACAGGGACGGATGTTTGGAAATCGCAAGCCCATGAGCCCACAGATGGTAACAGTGGAACTGAGATCCCCACCCATGGGCAGTCACCACTGCACCTTCACAGCCCCGAGGGTGGCTGTGCTGGGGGCTGTGTAGGAGGGGCAGGCTCACCCATGAGTCACGCCACTCTCACCTCGAGCTGGTGTAGGGGATCAACGAATGAACGCTGGATCTCCCTATGCACCACAGCCTGGACCCTTCAGAGGGTGACAGGTGACCCTTCTCTGCCCACGCTTGCATGGGGCGGTGAGCCCCATCCCCTGCAGTGCTTCCACCTGAAGGTGGCACAGGACCAATGGAGGAGGGGAGCCCAGGCTGGGCACCGGACCTGCTGGTGCCAGATGCAATCGCCAGCTGAGGAGGGACAGGTGGGTCCGCTGGGACCGGCCCTCCCATACATTCTGTGATTAGGTGTGTTTAATTACAACATAAACAACAGCATTCCAAATTAGTTGTAACAACATGCAGTAATATTCCCATTAACCCAACACATCAAGGTTCCAACAGTTGAACAGCAAGCATAATACATGCATATATTGAACGACAGTGGACATTCCAACAGCATGCAGGGATGATTGGTGGCAACAGACCACCAAGATTGTGGTGTTTGAACAGGGCTCATGCATCAAAGTAAATGCAGATATTTATAGAACAATAGGACATATGTCCCAACAAATGTTTTGAGATTAGACATGCCCATTGAGGTGTGGAATTGCATTGTTTATGCACATACAGTGGGGTGTAGAAAGAAACCTCAATTAACATCTTATAAGTACTTTTAGTCTACACTACATTCCTATTGACTGCAGGTGTATATCCCCTACATGTATTATTACACTTGGCAACAAGCATTAGGTTGTGTAATGGGTTTGGCTAGTTCATTATATACCTGACCTATATCTGACATACTAACTGTCCAAGATGCAGATGCTATTGCTACATAGTTATTTATTTTATTTATATTTCTATATCTACATATCTGGATGTGTTCATGTGACATTTTCAGTTAAATTTCTACAGAACCCTACATTTCGTGTAGCACACTCACATTTCTGGGGAACACATTAACAAGCTACTTGTGTGCCAGATTTACTTATGCATGCCAGCCATTAACTGACTGTTGAGGACTGTATATATGCTTCATAGCTACTGACATTTCCATCATCCACTTTATATGGGACTGCCCAACTGTGGGTTGACAGCACTCATTACAACAGTACTATTTGTATAATGCAAGGGTACAACAACATTTCAAAGTAAGTGACACAGACAAACTCCAAGTATTATACCTTTATTAATTACATTACACACTTTTCTACAGGCTCTCTCCTTTATTTGATATTACAGTGCATATGGAAGACATATTCAAGACATATTATACCTTTATTAATAGGTTACAACACTCTTTTTCAGGCTCACTCACTTATTTTATATGACAGTACATGCAGAGATATTATTCCAGACTTATTTTACCTTTCTTAATGGGTTACTACACTCTTTTTCTGGCTCTCTGACTTATTTTATATAACAATACATGCAGAGGAATTATTTAGGGCATTTTATGGCTGTATTATTGGGCTACAACACTTTCTTTCAGGTTCTCTCACCTATTTTATATAACAATACATGCAGAATAATTACTAACCTGCCTGGTGGTGCAGCCTTAGCAGCCTATCTGCATAGGCTTGCTGATTCGCAGCACGGACACCTGCAGCTGTGAAGTAAATGAAGGGATATTGAGACATACCTATCCATTATATAGACTAAATTAGCATGTCTTACATACTGCATTCCATGGCTACCTACTCAGTAGTGGGGCATCTTGCATGTCACGGGCTTCCTGTATCCATTGGTTCAGTAGGTCCTGCTTCAGTCTCTTCAGGTCTGCATGGTGGTAACGGACCTGCTCACCAGTCCGAGGAACGCCTGTGGCACTGGTGAGATCATGAGCTAACCAATTCCAAGCATCTGCTTTGTACTCCATCCCTTGGAACTGGCCCTGCAGGAGTCTTGACTCATAATGGTGGACAAGGAGCCAAACCATGTATTTTGACTCCTCGATGCCCTAGCATTGCGCTTGAAAGTGAGTACCCTCTCCAGCACCAGCCATTCTAACTGCAGATGGGAGCTACAATCAGTTATGGCGAGTATTACCGCCTATGGGGCTTAAATATGCCGCATTTCCTGCACTTTTTTGTGACTGGCCATTTTTGAAAATTCTTGGCTGACTGCAGACCTGCTTAGTAATGGTTAACCTACCATTTATAAGTATACGTATGTTAACAGTGACTGTTTATCCTAAGCTGTCATGGCTTAGTGGTTCAGTACTTTGATTATGGTGCACAGTGTCCTGGGTTCGAACCTTGTCATTGCTTTTTATTTTACTACTGTCCAGACAGGCTAGGGGGTGTGGCTGTGTTTAGGCAACTTTGCTCTACGTTGCTCCATGTTGCCCGACAGTGCACTGGTTGGCGCGGCGCACACCACCACGCAAACAGATTGCGCTAAGTAAAGTGCTACTTAGCTATGGGCAACTATATTGCGCTGGGTAAAGTGCTGCCTAACTACAGGCAACTATATTGCGCTGGGTAAAGCGCTGCTTAACTACGGGCAACTACATTGCACTGGGTAAAGTGCTATTTAGCTATGGGAAACTATAATGCGCTGGGTAAAGCGTTGCTTAACTACGGGCAATTATATGTCAGGATCCTTTATAAATATACATTTTGTTCACTGATACATAGGTCATTTCAATGCTTTTTAGTAAAATTTTAATCATATATGTCAGGAATTATTTCATATACTAATTTAAAACATAAAATAGAAAGGGGAGTGGTGGGACTCGAACCGTGAATGCCTCCTCTTTTTGTGAAGGCTCTACCACTGTGCTATTGTTATTTGGCTTAATTTGCATAAACATTCCTTATTATGCTCTTCAATGTCGAGATTGCTAACTGCAGCTAAGCAATGGGCACACCCGCGCAAACACACGCAAATACGGGCAGCTATATCGGGAATTAGAAAAAAAAAATTAAAGTTTTACTTTTTATAACTGTACTGGGGGTTTACAATGTCAGGGAGTGTAGTGTTGGGTACATAGACATTTGAGCTGACCCGCTCATGTGTGTTGACATTTCACAATTCAGACACTTGCATGGGCGTGGACCTTTGGAGTGCTCGGCAGTCAGACACACCCCCTGTCTTCCTGCACAGTCCGTGTTAGACTTGGAGTGGAGTCAGCATGCCCTCATGAATATGCATGGCATGCTGACATCATACCATTCAACTGCAGTTTCCGAGTAAGACTTATTTAGTCTTACATGGAGGATTCGTGAATCCGGGGGTTAGTCTAAGTGTTGATTCCCAGGAAGAGTTAACAATCAGAAACAAAGTGTTTGCCTGATCAGTACTTAAACACTAGTGATCACTATTCTAGCTGCTCTTAGCACTTTGTGGTTTTCTGTTTTATTATAAAGTGATATCTGTAGCTCAATGTCCATAGATTGCATCTTACACATGTATTTTTAGTTGTATTTTGCAAGACTAAGACAGAAAAACTCTAAGGACAATGACTGAACACAAAAGACCAAATGCGTTTTTTTTTTTTTGAACAAATACACACACACATATACATATATACATATGCATGCGCAGACACATAAGAGTAGAAAAAATGAGTCATATAAATTTTTGCAGGGGAAGTTCGGCAAGTCACTTACACTCCATCAATGGGGGCTGTATCGCAACCCTTCACTACTTTATTCACACACAACCTTGGAAGTAAAAGAAATATTTTTTTCACAGAGACCAAATATTCTTCCTTTCCCTAAGGTTTACCATCCTTAGAGACAGAACTTTTTAGTGATGTGGAAGGGTAAGTATACAGTGGACTTGGCCCTTGCCACAGCAGATTTTTGTTATTCTGGACTTTTCTGCTTGGTGTTTTTTCACATTGGAATTTTATGCATTGAAGTGTCAGTTATAAACTGTACTTTCTTGCTGAATGGCAAACTATGTTATGCAAGTATGCTATTGTTAAGACTTATATTCTCATTTGCTCCTTACAGGTGCATTAATGTTTCTGGCCACATTAATGTTAGGACTGTATATCACTTTCACAAAACCACATTCTCATCCTCAGAACAGGACCATCTTATTCAATGAATCTGTGATGTCTACAGAACACTCTACAGACCATTATACTTACAGTCCCCTCACTATGATTCCACTATTCAGTGCTATTGTTATCATCATGGGTGAGTACTGCTAAAGAAAAGTGATACAGACGTATAATCTAAATTAATAATACTGACATTCATTTTTATTCAAGTCTTTAGAATACATCAGAACACTAACTATACTAAGTCATTTTATGATGGATCTCTAAGTCATTGCCTTATTACTTGTACCAAAAATCAATTTCACAAATAATATGGTACTTTTAAAGTAAAAAAAATAATGAAATGCCTATACACCAAATGCAGAACTTCAGACTGTTGTAGAGCTGGTTTTCATGCCATTGACAATTTTATCACTATTTGACATCCAGTAAGACTGAAAGCAATAGGCACTTAGGTGTTTGTACTGTTTAAGCTGCATTACTTGTTTGCTTTTCATTTGTTCACTCATTATTAATGCCCACATGAAATCAAGAAGTAGAATTCCTCTTTTTTCAGATTTAATTTTTATTAACAATGCTTTAAAATCCAGTAGCAAATAAAAACATTAACCTAACCATTTCCTTTATAGTGTTCTAAAGAAAAGCATATCCTTCTGGTTACTCCTGTAAAGTCTGTGTTAATTTTGAATAAATTGACGATTCATTCAGATATAATTTTTGAAACAGTAGCTTGTTTGGTATATGTAATGAAAACAGGTAGGAGTCTGGAAAAAAATATTGGTACTCAATGTGTCCAAAATAGTAGAAGAGTGTTATCCTACCACATAGGAGATTTAGGGAAAGAATCTGCTTGTCTTCAACTTGTTAGGATACAAACAGGTATCTGCTTGTCTTCAACTTAAGTTGGGATGCACTTGAGAATAACACTGTTGCAAAAGTTTTGAGACAGTCCTGACTGAAATTCAAATTTTTAAATTATAAACTGGATAAGGTTGGATGATCTGGGGATAGTGAATCAGGAAGTGCAACGATTTAGCAAGGAGGAAGTAAGGATACCTATGAAGAGGACGAAAAAAGGAAAGGCTGTTGGTCCAGATGACATACCTGTGGAAGCATGGAAGTGTTTAGGAGAAATGGCAGTGGAGTTTTTAACCAGATTGTTTAATGAAATCTTGGAGAGGATGACTGAGGAGTGGAGAAAAAGTGTTTTGTTACCGATTTTTAAGACTAAGGGTGATGTGCAGAGCTGTAGTAACAACAGAGGGACAAAACTGATCAGTCACAGCATGAAGTTATGGAAAAGGGTAGTGGAAGCTAGGTTAAGAAGGGAGGTGATGATTAGTGATCGTCAGTATGGTTTTATGCCAGGAAAGAGCACTGCAGATGTGATGTTTGCTCTTAGAGTGTTGATGGAGAAATACGGAGAAGGTCAGAAGGAGTTGCTTTGTGTCTTTGTGGACTTAGAGAAAGCATATGACAGGGTACCTAGAGAGAAGTTGTGGTATTGTATGAGGAAGTCAGGAGTGGCAGAAAAGTATGTAAGAGTGGTACAGGATATGTACAAGGGTAGTGTGACAATGGTGAGGTCTTGCAGTGGCAGTGACGGATACATTTAAGGTGGAGGTGGGATTACATCAAGGATCAGCTCTAAGCCCTTTCTTATTTGCAATGGTGATGGACAGATTGACAGACGAGATCAGACAGGAGTCCCCGTGGACTATGATGTTTGCAGATGACATTGTGATTTGTAGTGAGTGTAGGAAACAGGTTGAAGAGACCCTGGAAAGGTATAGATATGCTCTAGAGAGGAGAGGAATGAAGGTCAGCAGGACTAAGACAGAATATATATGTGTGCATGAAAGGGAGGATAGAGGAATGGTGAGGATGCAGAGAGTAGAGTTGGCAAAGGTGGATGAGTTTAAATACTTGGGATCAACAGTTCAGAGTAATGGCGAGTGTGGAAGAGAGGTGAAGAAGAGAGTACAGGCAGGGTGGGTGGAGAAGAGTGTCAAGAGTGATTTGTGACAGACGAGTACCAGTAAGAGTGAAAGGGAAGGTCTACAAGAGGGTAGTGAGACCAGCTATGTCATATGGATTGGAGACAGTGGCATAGACAAAAAATCAAGAGTCAGAGCTGGATGTGGCAGAGTTAAAGATATTAAGATTTACACTGGGTGTGACAAGAGTGGACAGGATTAGGAATAAGTATATTAGAGGGTCAGCCCAGGTTGGACGGTCGTTAGTTTGGAGATGTGCTGAGAAGGGATGCTGGGTATATTGGGAAAAGGATACTAAGGATTGAGCTGCCAGGTAAGAGGAAAAAAGGAAGGCCTAAGAAAAGGTTTATGGATGTGGTGAGAGAGGACATGCAGGTGGTTGGTGTGAGAGAACAAGATGCAGAGAACAGGAAAAAATGGAAACAGATGATACGCTGTAGCGACTCCTAATGGGAACAGCTGAAAGAAAAAGAAGAATTATAAACTGGATAACTTTATCAACAAGCCATTTATAAACAACCCCTTTGATGACATTTTGACTTTGTAACAGGAGAATAAGGTTTGGAATAAGAAGTATTCAAATTAGAAGCCAAGAGTGAAATGTTTAATGACAAGCAAGCCAGTCAAAAAGACAAAAGTTGGAGAAAAAATATTTATGGAATTGGAGTGTCAAAAAAAGGTATGGACTGTGTCACATTCATGGAGAAATTGGTTTACTATCATAATTTCGAACATGTTTGTTGCAAGTACTTACGTACTCGAAAAACATTGTCAAAGGTTATGATAGAGACCAAGAACAAGAATGAATGAAAAAATGTCGACAATTCAATTTTTCGAACATACCACCACATCCGGTGTCATACAGCACATATTTTGCAGTGGGGCAAGCCGCCCTGCACCCCCCACACCCCCTGCTACTTATATATACAAACTCAGAGATCACACTGCAGTGAGGGAAAGGGTACATTTCCCGATCCCCACTATAGTGTGATCTCCACTCAATATTCACAACAGTGAACACACACTACCATTCGCTGTTGTGCATACTGCATTTTTTTTTGCACCTACATACCTGTGCAAACTTACTTTCAGATATCTGTTGTCACACACTGCAGCCACGACATTTTGATGGTACACTGAGAAATTGATATCATGGACTGTCTTGTTGAAAATCATATTAAACTTGAACAAGCACACATTATTTTGGCTAGGGATACTTGCTGCAACCAGACATCCTCAACATATTTTGATAATATTTGAGACTTTTATCTAAAAGACCAAATTTAACATAAATGGAGAGATGGAAGACTTTTGTTATAAAATAATAAATCCTTTTTTACTCTGGAACCCTGGTAAAACAGAATAAAGAGTCACGGTTGAAAATCACTTTTCACTGTAAACAGTTTGAGAGCAAGCTGCATTTTTCACTGCTAAGCACAAATGATATAGCCAGCACTTTTCAATGTTTTCTTCCCTCTAGGTGTTAAAACTTTAATGGATATGCAATAATCCTTGAACCTTTTTGGGGATTATGAACTCAAAGAAGTGAATGACGACCCATGCACATAAGATGAAAAGAGGCAAATGGTGACTCAGTGATACAGGATAACAAGGGTATTATAGCTGACCAGGATAGAAAAGTCATAACACTGGTTGACTGGGCAAGAATGGTTTCCCATTTTCAAGTATATCATAGACAAAGGTAGAAGGCAATATTTGTAGCAGGTAAAGAAATGCAGAGAAACTAAACTATTATAGCTCAAGTTCTTTGTTTATCATTCTTTTCTAAACTAAGTAGCATAAACTTATTTTCCAATTCATTGTGTTATTATTTTACAAGCAGTTTGCATGAATTAAGAATGTTCATTAGATTTTGGATGCTGGAGGGAGAAGGAGTCTAAGGAATAGAAAGTTAATGCAGCTAAAGTGCCATGGGTAAGAATGAATTCATTAGATGTTCTTAGGAGGACTCAAGAAGCTGTGTTTAATGACAAATTAAGTTGTGAACTTTTGAGCAGTGTTGAGTAACATTAAACAAATGAACTTTCAAAGTAGTCAAGAAAACAAGAGGTCTCTCCGTGACGTTTGCAGTGAAATACACATGGGTGTCAAGTTATTGGTACTAGCTAAATATACCAGATATGTAGGGTTTCCCACTGTTCATCTAAGGAAATTTCTGGAGCCAATGTAAAAAAAAAAAAAAAAAAAAAAAAAAAGAAATGCTGACATATTTAACAGTACTTGATAATGGCTACAGGAAGGATAGCTGATGGGTTGACCTCTGAACATAGGCTAGCCAGCAAAATGGACATATTTGTGCTGCTCTAGGGATCGGTAAAATGTACTAGCATTTTCTTTCAAGAAATCTTTAGTTGGAAACTTGGTTGTTATATAGTGTAAGACAAAGTATGCATGAGCTGTCTGGCTCTACAAATGTCAGGATTCCTCTAGAAAAAAAAGTGGTAAAAACATTATGGCAATAATTACAGGAGTTACATCTGCTGTTGTTGCCAACAGCAGTTTTGATGATCCTTTCAAATTTAAATTGAAATTTTAATGTCAAAACTAGTAAGGGAGAAACCATATTTGACTTTTATGTATGTAAGAGTATAGTTGCTCTAGTAAGTTCTTTGCATTGATAAACATATTAAGGTCTTTACTCTGTGAAGGATCTAAGTTCAACAGAATTGGATATAGCACAAATGTGCATCTGGAATGTTATGGAATATTATATTTGCTGCTACTCAGACATCAGTCTGTTGTGAGGGCTGTAGATATGATGCCTACAAGATGATTAAACTGTAAAAATTATGAGGTTTGTGAAGCATATATTATACTGTTAAAATAAAAGACGAGATGAAACTGGAGTGAAGATGACATTTGACAAGCTTTATTTTCATGCAGCAACAGTGCAGACACAGATTTTGTAAAGTAGGTAAAACAACTAATGAAGAAGAAAAAGGGAAATTACCACTACCCGTGGTGGAAGAAAATTGATTTGATCATTTTTTTTTAGTTGAAGGGAGAAATCTAAACCTGTTTTTAAAGGAGAAGAGGCCATGGACTTCATAACAAATACTGAGCCAGTTAATAGTCCCAAGAGCTATTAAAACACATGTAATGAAATTAGCACATAGACATATTTTGTGTAGTTATTTAGGAATAGATGAGATAAAAGCTAAGATGCTGGCTAAATTTTTCTGGCCTGATGTTATGAATGATTTGGAAAATGTTTCTAGAGCTTGTCCAGAATGCGAAAGGTCAGCATTAAATGTCAGCTTTAAGAGTCCATTCATACCTTTACCCGTCATGGAAGCCTCAGTTGAGAGAGAAAATCAATGGTCATTTCAGGTCCGTTTGTAAAAACTAGTAAAGGCTATCAGTATATCCTGATGTAACTGATTATGCAACACAATTTTCCTGTGGTGGTACCTCTACAAAGAGTTAATACAACATCCACAGCATTCATGTCTAGACTAATGTGTGGACTTTTACAATGTTCATGAAGGGAAACGGCTAAAGATATCTGCACTTCACTCCCACACATATGAGATAGTTGACTGCTTTAATAAAACTTTAAAGTGTATGCTATAAAAGAAAACAGCTGAGGGGAAATGGGATCAACTAATTCATTGTCTTCTCTTTGCTGTAAGGGAAATGTATTCCAAGCCTCATCTGGGTTTTCACTATTTCTATACAGACATTACCAGGGCTTGCTAGACATAACAAAACCACATAAATGTTCTGAAGATTTGGAAAGCAATTGAAGTTTTTGTAGTAAGTCTGTAGACGAAGTCAAGGACCCCCCCCACCTCATGTCCTGAAATAATAAAATAGATGAGATGTTATCAGTATCTCAGAAACAAGAAGAAAATGAAATTGTACTCATGAAAAAAAGACACATTTGCAGAGTTCTGTTGCAAAACCTGTTTAATCCAGCACAAGACAGGAAACATGCATTGTGAGAAAGTAAATTTGAAACTGTATCAAATATGGAAATCACGATGCCAGGCAGTTAAAAGAAGAGTACAGAAAATGCTTAAACATTGTTTCACAAAAGAATTTGTAGGGGAGTATAGTAGAAAAAAAAAGGAAGAAAGTTTATTACATAGTTTAGGGTTAGGTCGTAGATTAGTTGTATTTGGGTTAGATGTTTTTTTTCTTCTTTGTGATAGTTAATCCTCTGTAGCTGGAAGATTGTTCTGATTTTAGTGTGCTTTCACTTTAATTTTGATGCTTTATACCATTGCTGTGTTCTTGCTACCATTGTCTGAACCATTAGTTTGTGTTTTTCAAAATGTCCGATGGTCAAAATTTTAAGAAGCATACCAAATGGGGGCACAAAATCCCACCTCAGGATTTACAGTTTTTGTGTGTCTACTGTTTGGGCATTACCCCTCTTAACACAGATTGTGAAACCTGTACCTCTTTTGACACTAGGGCTCTCCAAATGACATGAAAAACTAATTGTAAAAGGTCTTCCCTTCCAGCTGTATCCACTTCATCTGCTGCTGCCACCTCCTCATCCAAGAAACAGGGCAAAGCCAAGACCAAGGAGAAAGACAAGTCAAAAGACTCCAGTGAGAAAGAGAGGCTAGAAAAGGAGAAGAGAGAAAAAGAAATAGAAAAGTTAGAAAAATCCAGGAAGCAGTCTCCAGATCCCACTGCTTCAGTTGGTCTAGATCCTAAAGCTCCCAGGAGTTCAGACCCATCAGTCCCTTGGTTCTGACATTCCTCTCTTCAGCTCTAGTTCTCACAGGAGTAAATAAGTCCAAGGCTACATTCTCCTATACTACAGGACAAAAGATTTTTATGACTACCCTTGGTGGCTTCTGCTGTTTGGTCATCCAGAAGCCTTACTGAACAAAATGTTGATAGAATGAATAGGAAATTCTTGAGAAAGCAAATTAATCTCAGGGTACTATTTGTGCCTTCATCCTTGAATGCACCGAGTATTGGTCCAACAACCCCTTCTCTTCTCTCTCCAGTACTTGTCCATCCATTGGACTCGGCTATCCTCGATCCGACCTGCCCTGGTCCTTCTTTGTTGGAGTCGACAGTTTGAGCTACTTCAATTTCAGCTGTATCCCTGTCTCTTTCATCTCCAATGTATTCAAATAAGGAAGAGTCTCAGAGCTAAGGCATTGGGACTGGGACTCAAGGAGATGGGTTGACTCCAAAGTTATTGGAGCCATCTCTGCATCTTGGCCCTTGACAGCTGGTATCTGAAATCAGCCTTGGGGCCAGGAAATCATCAGTGCTTAGGAGTTCCCTTCTTCTTTGGACAAGAGGAGATCTCATTTGGGACTGATAGTGGCTTCAGCCTTCGAGGCTTTTGAGAAGGTTTTGGCTGTGATGAAAGAAAAGGCGTTACCACTCAGCTTGGCTCCACCAAACCTCAAGAGAATTCTGCTTCTTTTCCCATTGTTCTATCTGACAGGAGCATTTGGTGTCACAGAATTCTGATATGGCTCACTACATGAGTTCCCAGTCTGATTCTGACCCATTTGACCATTCACCAGTTCAGATTCACAGGAAACAGATATGCAAACAGAAGTCCATACACTCATCCCTAGGGTCTTTCACTGAAGACATGGATTTGGATGAAGGTGAAGACTCCCTTTGATCCCACCTGGAAGATGTCAACTTCAGTGAGATCCTCTGATTGATATAATGAGGGGGATGGTCTATAGATGACCCTTCCCCAGATGAGACCATGTTCCTGGAGGATTTTGGTTCCAGCTCAACTTCATCCTGGGTAGTACCACACAATAATCCCTTGATTGACTTTATGGCTCAGTGGACATGAAAGGACCCTGACATGGTGGAACAAACTCTAGAGAAACCAGCTAGGATCTTGGCAGCTCCTAAGAAAAGGAAGCACTAGGGCAGAGGTCCATCAGTAGATTGCATGGTGGTAGCAGTGGCCACCAAGAGGGAATTATCGGAAGAAAGGCCCTCTGTCCACCCCCATAACAAGGAGTCTAAGGCACTGGGCAGGTTTGAGAAACAGACATATGCTTCAGCAAACTTCATCCTCTGAGTGCTGAACTATTTGTCTCATGTAACACAATTCCAGAAAGACTTGACTAAAGAGCTTTCGAAGTCTTACTCGTATAGCCTGCTTGCAGATTTTCAGAAGACTGTGGACTCGCAGCTCACTACCCTTCAGTCTATGTCGAGCATTACCATGTGACTGCTATGCTACCTAATGCAGCTGATGGTACAGCTAGGGTAGCTGGCACCAGCTGTACTGTCTGCCAACATGCCTTGGATGCACCCTTGTGATGTCAAGGAAGGCTTTAAGATTTCCTTCATTAATGCCCCGTTTGACAGTACCACACTTTTTTGGGGGGGGGGGCAAAGGTGAAAGTCACTGTAGACAGGTGTCAACAAGATGGTAAATCTCTCTCTCTGTCTGCAGTGGGAATTCATTTCTCCACTCCATAAGGGAACTTCTCTAGGAATCAGAGAGGTGGCAACAAAACATGGTTCCATAAATCACAAGGTTATTATCATATTATTGTGACACTCCTGGGGGACAGACCTTCTCATGGTAGAGGAGGAGGTAACTCTAATGGACTTCACCTAAGAGCCAGAGGTGGACCATAATATCAGGGCTTTCACTGTCCCTTCACTGAAAAACCCTACAATACCCCTGAAAGGTTGCATGGCTACTGTAGTCTGGAAGCAGTTGGAGGGCACTTATCCATGCACCTACAAGCCTGGCAAAAAATAACAACAGATTCCTAAGGCTAATCAATTCCCTTTTCATTTCCCCCAGTAAGAAAAAGAAAGTTCCCAGTGTTCTACCCAGTCATTGGGAACCTGCAGCAGTAGAATTTATAGAAAAAAGAGCCACCCAGCCAGTCCCCAAAGAACAATTAGAGTTCAGAGTCTATTCAAGATTCTTTTTTGGTATCCAAGAAGATGGGGGGACCTCAGACCCATTCTAGATCCCAGTCCATCATTTAAATCAGTTTGTAAAACAGACAAAATTCCAGATGGTCATGATCCAGCCCATATTGCCTCTTTTGAGGAAGGATGATTGGATATATTCAGTAGACCTCCAGGATACATACTATCACAGAATGACAGAGAATCATTCCAGGAGGTTTCTCCATTTCTGTCTGGGAGACAATCATTAAAAATTCAGAGTGCTGCCCTTCTGTCTCCCCACAGCTTCCAGGTTGCTTGCCAAGATAATGGCAACAGTGGTTGCAGCACATCTGCATCCAAGTTTTCCCATCTCTGGATGACTGGCTCCTCCCCAAGTATATGCTCTCATGCCATCAGGACCTTCTGCTCCACCTAATGCAAACCCTAGGAATCAAGATAAATTTACCTAAGAGCCACATGGAGCAGTTACAACAAAGAGTTCAATGGATGCCACCTGGATTCAATGTTACATATTGTGAAATTACCCTGCTCCAGAGTACTCTGCCTATGCCTAGTAGCTACACAGGTAACTTCCAGCATCCTTCACCCTCAGCAAGGTTAGTTATATGACAGTTAGGTCTAATGCCCTCCACAATCTTACTGGTTTCACTAGGCAGATTCTACATGAGGGTACTCCAATGGACTTTTTCGGTGCAACGGTATTAAAATGTTCACCCATTACATACCAAAATTCACATGACTCAAGTATAAAGAGACCATATCAGCAGGTGGATAAAATCTCTCTTAGTGACAGAAAGTTGTCATTTTTGCATAGATCCACCATTGGCTGTCATAACCATAGACACCTCCCTTCTAGGATGGGTGGGAACATTTTGAAAGGAGAATGGTCCAAAGTTCTTGATTACATCAACAGGCCAACCTTCACATCAGTTTCTTGGAGATGAGAGCAGTCCTCCAAGATTTTCAGGCATTTCAGGATATTCTGTCCAAGGGTGAGATTTCCATACAGACTGACAACATGACAGTAGGCTGGTACTTCAACAAACAGGGATGAACCCATTTTTACCCTGTTTGCCAAAAAGCCATGAGGGTATGGCAGTGGGTGATGTCTTCACATCGATTTCTGCAGCAGTGCACATGCTGGGCACATCCAATGTATTATCCAAAGAATTGAGCAGAACAATCCTAATAACTCAAGAGTGGTCTCTCAATCCAGCAGTGGCAGCTTTGATTTTCTGTCTCTGGGACCAGCCTTGCTGTGACTTCTTTGCTTTCTACCTGAATAAGTGCAGCAGTTATTTTGCCCTGATCTCTCCACAGGGAAAGTCATTGAGGGATGCTCTAGTTCACAATTGGTCCCTGGGTCTCCTTTATGCATTCCTCCATTACCCCTAATGAACAAATTCATCCAGTAAGCAAGAAGGTGCTAGACCAGAGTGATCCTAATTGCTCCCTTCTGGGCCTGACAAACATGGTTCCCCCTGTGGTCTCTACTCGTACATCCCCTATGGATGTTGGATCAGTATCCAAAACTCTTGACTTACCTGGACAGACTACCTACTACAGACCAGAAACCCATGAAACTAACCACTTGTTTCCTCCAGTTCTGACTTTGGCATTATCTCAGCTTTCTAGAAACAATCTGTCAAAAAGGTTTAAAAGCAAAATTATATCGTACTAGCAATCCACGAACCAAAGAAGGAAATGGGAATTGAAAATAAAACAAAAATCTTTATTGCAAAAAAATTAACTTAGGACTTCATCAGAATCTACTGAATCCACCACAATTATTTACTTATACAATAACTTCCTAAATAATCAATTTAAAATTTAAAGAACAGTGAACATGTAAAAACTCACTACATCTGTATAAACTTAAAAAAAAATACTTATAAAAACTCAAACAATCCCTAGGTCTCCCGCAAATCATTGACCTATGCGTTTAATAAAATCTATATTGTTATAAAATTTGTGTCCTTGAATTTAAATAAGGTTGGAGAGAGATACTCTCATTTAAACCAGGATTTCTTTGGGCATTATGTTTTAACTGCCAAAACACTTCTCTCTCCTCCAATTTGTTCTTGAAATTACCTCCTCTAGGATTTACTTTGACTTGTTCTAATATCCCAAATAAAAAGCTTTTAAATTGGGAACAATTAAATGTGTGCCTGTATAGAGTACTGTGACCATTCAGCTTAGAAATCTGATAATAATGCTCATAAATTCTTTTTCTAAGGCATCTTTTTGTTTTCCCACATAAAATGTGGGACATGAAGAACAAATTGCAAGATACACTACATTTGTAGACTGACATTTCTGTCTGGTAAAATAGACTTTAGACTTGAGGTCATTATTTAATATTAAACTACTGACATCTAAAATGTATGGACACTAAGAGCATAAACCACATTTATATCTTTCCTTACATTCTGTAATAAACTTCTCTTGTCTATCCATTCTTTCAAAATTCACCTTCAGATTAGGTCCTGTCTTGTAAACAAAAACTGGCTTATTACCTGTTATGTTGTGAACCTGGGAATTATCTTTAATAATATTCCATTTGCTTTGGATTATATTTTTAATGCCTTCCGATTCAGGACCAAATTGCACCAATAAAGCCCTCTCAGAATTATCACTTCCCTGCTCCTCTTTACAGTTACCCAAACCAATACCAAATAGAGGTTTATACTTTAACCCCCATTGTGCCTCCACATCACTACAGGATTCTTGGATTAAATTCAGAGAGTAACCCCGATCCTGGAACATTTCCCCAATAACTGCTAATTCCCTCCTTATATCATCAATCATCCTGGCTGCTCTAATGCATTGCCCTTTCAGAATACTTATTTTCTGACTGAAAGGGTGGCAAATGGAGAAGCCTAAATATATATTACTGAATGTAGGCTTCCTATAAATTCTGAATTTAAATCCATGGGCTGTATTTTCAATTAGTGTCTAAATAATTTATAGCCTGCTTATTAAAATTGTGGGTGAATTTAAGAAAAGAAGACAATTTATTTAAAAATTTAATGAAATTACTAATGTCATTCTCTGAACCTTCCAGCAAAATGAATATATCATCTAGAAACCTTACATAAAGCTTTATGTTATTGAAATACCTACATTCAAATACAGTTTCGGACTCCTAATCTGCTAAAACCAAACTGGCATAAATAGGGACCCATGAAGCCCTCATTGTGTTGCCTGTACTATTCACCTTTGTAATAGATGAAGTTAATATCCAACACCTGAGACATTCATTTTACTTTGTGATTAACTTTATTGTTTGAAAAGGTGGTGTATTTCAATAAACTATTACCAAAATGTTCGAACCCCTCAGCTTTGGGTATGGATGAAAAAAGATCAACCACATCAATGGTTAAAAAAAATAAATCTTTAGTCCATAGATCTTTCTTGAGTCTTCCTAGAAGATCCCAAGAGTCTATTATGATGTGGTCAATTTGTCTATAAACAGACTAACCATTTATCAATAAAGACCCCATAGGGTAAGTTTTAAACCCCCTACCAAAAACTATGGGCCTGAACAGTGGATGCAATTCATCCTTGTAAATTTTGGGTATACCAAAAATAGAGTGGCAATAACGTGATTTTTTTACTCTTAAAATAAATGTCAAGTGAGATTCTCTGTTGTAAGAGATATTCTTCCAATAAACTATCTATTCTTTGGCAGCTATATTTTAATCTTATTGAGGGACAAGACAGAATAAACTTGATGGTCATTTAGTAAATCAAATATAGCTTTAATGTATTCAAAATAATTATATAAAACTATACCCCCACCCTTGTCAGGTTTCGTAATCCTAATACTAGTGTCCTTTCTAAGTTCCTGCAATATATTCCTTTCTCCTTCCATTAAGTTGGAATGAAAGGAATGTTTCTTTTTCTTTGTACAGTCCATCTCAAAATTATAAAATTCTTCTGTAATGGATTTTTCAGAAACACTAAGGGTGGGGTGCAGTGGGGTATTGAAGGTACTTATCTTTCTAATGTCTTCTCTAACAGCCCTCTCATTCCCCCTTCAATTTTACCTTAGAATAAAACAGCCAAGTTGAGTTTCCTAACGAACATTTTTGTTTCAATTAGGGTATCATCTAAGTCAAACTTCATGACTGGGCAAATACCCTTTGAAAATAAAGAAAAGTAATCAATTGTAATGTTTCATAGGTTCATAAGTTGGTACTAGGCTATCGGCCCTAGGGCCTATACAAGCATAGCCATAACAATTCCCTGGCTTTCTATTTGTATAATTATATATATGGAATCATTTGTGTTTGAAAACTATCCTATTCATTATTTCTGCCTGGGAATTTACTTTTTCCAAGCATTCCCCCTGTTCTTGGGGAAATGCTGGAAGGTTCCCTGTCCCAAAATGCACTTGTACTTCTGCCCACCGCTTTCATCTTTGCCCTTGAATTTAAATAAGGTTGCAGGGAGATACCATTTAAACCAGGAATTCTTTCGGCATTACATTTTAACTGCCAAAACACTTCTCTCTTATCTCCAATTTGTTCTTCAGATCACCTCCTCTAGGGTTTATTTTGACTTATTCTAACATCCCAAATAAAATGCTTTTAAATTGGGAACAGTTAAGAATTTGCCTGTATAGAGCATTGTGACCATTCAGCCTAGAAATCTGATAACTGCTCATAAATTATTTTTCTAAGGCATCTGTCTGTTTTTTCCTACATTATGTGGTTTCAATGAGAGTATCTCCCTCCAAATTTATTTAAACTCAAGGGCACAAATTTTATAACAATATAGATTTTATTAAATGTATAGCTCGATGATTTGTGGGAGGCCTAGGGATTGTTTCATTTTTTATAAGTATTTTTTTTAGTTTATAATGTAGTGAGCTTTTACATGTTCATTGTTCTTTAAATTTTAATTGATTATTTAGCAGGTTACTATGCAAGTAAGTAATTGTGGTGATTCAATAGATTCTGATGATGTCCTAAGTTGCAAAGGATGAGAGTGCTCAATTTTTGTTTAGTGTTTTGCAGTAAAGAGTATTTTTGATTTATGTTTTCATTCCCATTTCATTCTTGGGTCCATGGATTGCCAGTATGATATCATTTTGCTTTTATTAGTTGATTTGTTAATATCATTTACACCCCATTTTGTTATAGTTGTCAAAAAGGTTTATAATAGGAAATGGAAAAGGTTTTCCATCTGGGCTATGTCAAAATGAATAGATCAAGTTTCAGGTCCTATCCCTTTCATACTTGAGCTTTTTTCTGAGCTTTTCCATAGTGGTTCCTGTTTCTCCACTATCAAAATATAAATGGCTGCACTATCCAATTTCGACAGGTCAGGATAACACCTTCATAAAATCATTAAAAGTCACTAAAGCCTTTTTGAGGGGAATGTTCCTCTTATGACTACCAATCATAGACCCAATCCCTTCATGGAATATTTTTTTTTTCTCCAAGCATTAACTCAACCTCCCTTTGAACCAGCAGCATCAGCAGATTTGAAGTTACTCTCTTAGAAGACATTTTTTTCTTGTGGATGTTATATCAGTCAGATGAATTTTAGAGTTACAGACCCTTTCTTGCAAAACTTTTTACTTGCTTTTCCACAAAGATAGAATTTCCTTAAAGACTAATGCATCTTTTCTTCCTAAGGTGGCATCCAAAGCAAATTTAAACCAATCAATCAACCTACCATTTTTCTCAGATTCTCCAACAAAGCTGAATATACTGTGCATATGTTGGATGTTCATTGCCAGCTCAGATTTCATCTGTATAGAATGATACACTTCAAATGCGATCAATTGTTATTGTTTCTTCTAGACCAAAGCTGAGTAAAGCAGTTTCTAAGGTTACTCTTTCAAGATGGTTATCAGATTGTATTTTTTATTACTCCAAAAATGGCCTATCCTTGCAATCATAGCCCAAAGCTCATTCCACAAGGGCAACAGTGAATTCAACAGCCTTTATGGAAAAAAAAACTCCCATTATTATTTGTGCTAGTGTAACCTGTTCAACAGTTCACACCTTTGTGTTTCATTATAAACTGGAAGTACAATCTAGATCACATTCCTCCTTTGGTTTCACCATTCTCAGGAATGTCCTTCTTTGATACCACCCAAGTAAAAACAGCTTGGGAATCTGTCACATGTGCTGAATTTGATGACAATAGATAACATTGGATATGACAGTTGTGTACTGATCAGACCCTTTTGTTTCTATTGGTTCTTTATCACCAAGAAGTGATACAGTCGGTTCCTCCTTCCCAGGTGAGGAAAGGTATTTATTCAAGGATGTTCTTACTGCCAAAGGAAATGCTTGCAGACCAGATCTGGATCTTTTTTTTTTTCTTTTTTTTTATATACTAAACATGATGGTGCCCAAATTCAGAATGATGTCACTTCATAACTTGTTACTTATTATAACAATAGGTCAGTGTTGTCTGATTTTCATCCAGTTCAAACTCTTCCCCACTTCCTTCCAAATTATCATCTATTTGCTTTTGGTGACCGAATGGATCTGAATTGTACTCATCAGACTGTGATCCTTTCCTAGAGGTTTCCTGACAAGTTAGTAATTAACCTTGAAAGGGTTATTATATCTCCAAATTTTCTAGCTGATGGGGCAAACTTGATCTGAGGTACTATGGTACAGTGGAGGGAATTATTTGTAAAAGAGGAGTCAGAGCCCTGGATCTGTGAAGCTTCAGAGATGGTGTCAAGGTCAAATCTGATCAGATTCAAAAACCCATGTATTCAACTGAACAAAAATCAGACAACACAGATCTATTGTTCTGGTAAGTACATAACTTTTATTTTAAATAACTTAGTTTCTTCTATTGCACAGGTCATGACTCACAGCTTACACTGTGCATCTTTGACTTTGTTGCTACTTCTTCCAAGGCTATGGCTCCTGCATTGTTTTAAGAAGGTTTGCATGGCTGTATTCTCAGAACTATCTAGGTGATGATAACAATTCTCCTTTGCATAATAGTCTTGACAAAATACTGATAAACAGATGTTTAACAAGAAATGGCAAGGAGGTTCCAAAAAGAACCCTTAAACCTCCCCAAACAAACGAAAGCCCAAGAAGTTTAAATGACTATACAAGAGACCTTGTGATTCCCTCCCATCCTGGCCCCTTTTGTCCAGAATGTCTGAATCTCCATTTTTCTCTGTTGCAACAGCTAGTTTCAGACAGATGGGTTCTAAAGATCAGTCATCGGGGTTACAGATGGCAGTGGGAGAAAATTTCTCCTACCCAGGTGGGGAAGGATATTTATTTAAGGATGTTCTTAGCGGCAAAGGAAATGCTTGGAGACGAGTTCTAGATCTTTCTTCACTAGACATGATAGTGCCCAAATTCAGAATGATCTCACTTCACAACTTGTTACCTCTTCTTCCTCTTTCAAGTTTCCTAGTAAAACTAGACTTAAAAGATGCTTATCAGTAAATCCCAATTTGTCCAGACATCAACCATTTCTTAAGGTTTTGTGTACCTGGATCACATTATCAGTTCTCTTTCTTGCCCTTCGGACTGTCCAGTGCACCAAGAGAGTTTACAAAGTATTTAGCTCCAGTTATAGCTCATTGTAGGCTACAGGGTATCCACATTTTTCCATATTTAGATGACATACTCATCTTTGCAGAGTCTTACAAAATGTCACAATCTCTCTTTTCAGTAAGAGATATTTTACACACACACAGATTCCAAGAGAACATTCAAAATTCTTTCTTGATTCCTTAAACACAGGATTGTGCTCCTGGGATGTTAGTTAGGCACCTCAATTAAAAAGAGCTTTTCTTCCACAGGAAAAAAATATATATCTCTAGACCTATTTCTAAGGTTTTCTACTCACATTTTGGTTACTGTAAGGGAATACATCAGGAGTCTGGGTGTCATGCCTTCTGTGATTCTCAGGATACCCTGGCAAGACTCCACCTGAGAAAGCTACAATGGTGCCTGAAGTCTGTTTGGTCTCAGTACCAACATCTTTTGTCTTTTCTAACCCCAGTGCTGGTGTTTTTCAGAAGAGAAATCATTTGGTGGAAACAACAGATATCCTTAAATCCAGGTCTTCCATTCTCCCTTCCTGTTCCAAAGCAGTCAGCCACCACAAATGCCTTGGGATTTGCTTGGACAGCAGTATTATCAAGAGGGATAAAAATGCAAGGAGTGTGTGGGACACCAAGGACTGATGCAAGCACATAAATATCAAAGGGATGCTTGTTCTTATCAAGGCACTTAACTCTCTGAATCATCTTTGGTCCCAGAGACCTCTTCAAGTTGTTACACACAATACCACAGTCATGTGGTACATCAACAAACAAGGGGGAGCCAGGTCATACTCCCTCTGCAGACTAGCAATGTTAGTTTGAGATATAGCTTTATAGCACAATATCACTGTATAGGCATCCTACATTCTGTCAGAGCATAACTATGTGGCAAACAAGCTGAGCTGGAACAGGGCAGATCCTAATAAATGAAAACTACATTGGGGGTCTTCTAAGATTTGATCCATCTGACGGGAATTCCTCAGGTAGACCTCTTTGCCTCCTCTATGAACAATCAGCTGGCAAGATTCTGCTTCTGGACTCCATTCAAGTAGGCTGAAAGACAGAGGCCTTTTGTTTTCCTTGGGCAGGAATGTTCCTGTATGCTTTTCCACCCTTTCCACTAATATCTAGGGTTCTTCTGAAGATTCAGTAAAAAATCCCCAAGAACATTGTGGGTGACTTCCCTCTGGCCCAGGCAACTGTGATTCTCCCATTTTTTGAAAATGGCCAGGAGGATTTACTGCAAGCTTCATTGTGCAATGAATCTATTCACACAAGAACATGGGGCATTTGATACAATCTAACATCAATCAACTTCAATTGATTGCCTGGATGACAGGGTGTTAATTCCCTTTAGGCACATTTTTACTGAGGATATGCAGCAGGTACTAATGGAGAAAAAAATGCTACTAGAAAATCATATATTAGCAAAAGGAAAAGGTTTTCTAGTTGGTGCCAACAACATAATCAGCACCCATTAATGGTTAGTTGTTCTCTGGTTTACAATATTCCTGTGAGTTTCTATTTTATGGCCTTTTTCACTCATCTATCAAGGTTCATTTATTGGCCATTTCAGCATGTCTGTCCATGGGTTATCCTCTTTCAGTGTAGTCTTGTGTCAAAAATTTTTTGAAAGAGGTTTTTCATAAGAGGCTTATATGAAAATCGGTGGCCCCTGCTTGGGATCTTTATTTTGTGTTAGAGAAGCTAATTCTTGTTCCATTTGAACTAGCTAACCTGGCAGACATGAGGTTCTTAATATGGAAAACAGTTTTACTGATTTCACTGACCTCTTTAAGAAGAGTATCTGAGTTGCAGGTTCTTATGTTGAGTCAACCCCATCTCATTTTACATTGCAACATCTTTTTTAAGAACTAATCCTTCTTTTATGCCAAAGTTGTATCCAATTCTCCTTTAATTTAAACTATCCTTCTTCCTATTTTCTTTCCTGAACCTAATAATGAGGAAGAAAGGCTACTCCATACCTTGGATGTCCACAGACAACTGAAGTATTATCTTGATAGAACTAAAACTTTCAGATCTTTGAATCAATGTCTCATTTCTTGTGAAGTTAAGAAGAAGGGACCACTTGTGTCAAAACAGTCCATTTCCAAATGGTTGTCTAAGGCTATTACCTTTTGTTATACTCATTATAACAAAACTATTTCAGGCAGGGTCAAGGCTCACTCTACCAGGGCCCTGGCTTCATCTATGGCTTTTTGGAAAAGGTTGGATCCCAGAACTATTCTAGGAGCTGCCACTTAGTCCTCTGTACCTACTTTTATAAAGCACTGTAAGTTTGATTCCTTCTCTTGGTCCATGCCAGGGATTTCTGGACTCCTCTGCTTCCACCTCTCAAATATAGTATACTAGGTTAATCTACCCATAAAGCTAAGGCTAATGCAGCACTCATCAATATGACGAGTATAGTACAGTTATGTTAGTAAACATACCATAACATTAGATGTTTGAATGATCACTTCTGCAGTAGCCAATGTCTCCCTCCACCCCCCCTATTTTTGTGTGTGTGGGTTTTTTATGCCTGAGTGTGGACATTTATTTTTTGTTGTTCTTTGCATTGTCATTTCAGGGCTCACCCTCCCACTCTCTGTTGGCAGGAATGCTCTGAAAGGCTTGGTACCCAAACTTGTCTTTTAGTCAACTTTACTCAAGCTCCTTAACAGTCTGGGCACATGGAAGGTGTCCTGAAGCTTTAAGCTGGCCAGCTGTTGTTTCCATGGCAGGAAATGGCCCTTATATTAAGGCTACTGCAGTAGTGAACATTCTAACATCTATTGTTATGGTAAGTTTACTTACACAACTGTACATTATATTAGGGAAGTGAGTCTAGCAGAGGATGTGTGGATTGTGATGGTCAGCATCATGTTGTACCCCAAGATCTGTAGATGTTTGTGTTTGTGCTCTAGCACTAATTCACTGTGTCTGGTGTTTTTTTGTTTCTTTACTCCATGAATGTGTGACCATGGAGTTAGCATATATATAAAACTAAGGGGGTGTGGGGGTGCAGGGGGCTGTCCCTTTGCATGTTTTCTTTTTTAAGGATATATTCCTTGTGGAGAAAGCTTTGTGAGTTTTCAATCAAATGGGTTTAACCATGTGGGATTCAGTGATCAATGAAATGACAAAGACACACACACACACACACACACACACACACACACACACACACACACACACACACACACACACACACACACACACTCATTTGCATAGTAATTTTTATTAATTTGACAAGCTTTCTCTGTAACTTGCTTATGGTTATTTAACTGTTGTACCTCATTTCTGTACTCTCTTCAGGTTATGCGTTGGGCTGGGGACCTATTACCTGGCTGCTGATGTCAGAGATCCTGCCACTGAGAGCTCGTGGTGTAGCATCTGGTCTGTGTGTTCTTGTCAGTTGGATCACTGCCTTTTTACTCACTAGGTTCTTTATGAATGTCGTGGTGAGTGTACATGTTATATCTGCTACAAAGACAATTGTATTAGCAACTTGCAAGGATAATAGGAAGTAATCTCTTCAAAATGGCATAGAAATATTAGCAAATTAATTATGTCTCGTGTTACTTTAAAAGCTGCACTGCCAGTTCCATTTATAAACTTTTGTAAGCTGAAATTATTCATTTTTAATATGACAAATTGCATTTTAAACATTTTGAGCTGTTTCTAAATATTCTGTGTACATTATCTTTTAACCTGATAGTTACTGATACTCTGATATGAAACAATTCTAACTTCTCCAACCCAAACTGCTGCCTCATACTTAAATATAATGCATGCACTTGCTTTTCATCAGTATTTCACACCAGATATCAATTTTCTTAGCTTTTAACTCCTTCTGTCTCACCACTTTCTGAACTCTTCTTATTACTGTGGTGTTCCAGAACACATTGAGTTACACTGGGAGTATTTAGCCATCATCCATATTTTCTTCATTCAAAACCCATCAAATCCACTCTCAGGGAATTAACTCAGATACCTGTAAAGGGTACCTTCTATGTTTCCTTCAAATATCTCTCCTCTTTGCTCCCTGCAAATCACATTAGAGCACCTGCTCTTGGTACTGACCAATAATTCAAGTTTTCTGTAAAGGCCCTTTTTTATCAGACATATGCGTGTATGCAAATATTGTTAATAAGTGTTTCTTGTGGACCTCTGGGGAAAAAAGCTCCATCAGTTTATATCAGTGAGTTATACAGTTTGCTAACAGTAAGTAAGCCCAAACAACTGTACAGTAAAATGCATAGCAATAGAAGAAAATACTAGTTTATGTATAATAACATCACTGCATGTATGACTCCTCAAACCAGATACATTTGTAAAGTGCTCATTTAAATACACTTTCAACATCTTATCATTGCAAGAGCAGCATATGGATATGATTAACATCATTATTTGTGAACAAAAGGGCAGATTAAAGGACAACAATGGGATTCTATTATCAAATGCTCAACTTCTCTGTCCTTTTTTCCCTATTTACTGTCCCTTCTATGAATAAACAATAATACAGCATTTAAAATATTTTAAATCTACTGTTTCTCTCAACTAGAACAGTACTTACTGTACTGTGATGGTTTCACTTTCAAAAAACTTTTATCCCACCCTGGAAAAGCTTATTGCAGTCTCCAATTCACTGATGTCATCAAGGCCAATGAATGCAGGTAGTTTTCTGGCCAATTCCCTCCCCAAACTGACATCACCATGACTGTCCTAAAAACCCTCAGCTTTGTTGTCCTTAAATTACGTATACAGAAAGTAAAGTCTAGACCAAGAAAGCAGTACATGTGTCAAGTCTTCTGCTGTGAACTGTCAATCACAGCAGATAACATATCAAATTATCATTGACACTTTGACAGTTGGTGACGTTAGGTGTGAACAGGGATGGGAGATGAGTCAAAACAGTACAATTCAGGCTTTACAAAAGCCTGCATTTTAGCCATTCTAAAAAGAAGCAGCAGTAAAAAGCCCTTTGAAAGTCTGTTCTTTGGCATTTGCACTGTTTGTGTTTTAAGCAGTCACTGAATGTCATGAAATATTGCTTAAAACGGTGACTGAAAGACAGCAGTGTATGCATGAGAAATCAATGCTGTGGCAGGAGCTTTTGGAAGAAAGAGGCCTGCGTGATATAATTTTTACAGACAAGCATTGCATTGTGGGATTCCTAGAAGCCAACTAAACAATCAGAATTACTTCAAGATGCCAGACTCCATGTGGTCAGACTCAGAAATTACGGGTCTGTATTACGAGAGTGAAAATACTATTAAGCGAATACTAAAACCCCGACATTTATTGCGCGAACCATGGATATCCCGAATGCACTAAACCGCAAAATTTTAAATGTCGAACCGTCATACTCGGCCAACCCCACCACCCGCTACATACTGCCTACCCAAACAAAATAAATAAAGCACATACATACACTAACCAAACCCTACTTCTAACCCTAAAGTAAAGCACAAACACCCTACTTCTAACCCTACACTAAACCCCACTTACATAACTATCCTTAACCCCTCCCTAATCCTAAGGTCTGTAACTACCGCACACTTCCCCTACATACATATATCCAAACAAAATAAATAATCCACATACATACATTTAACAAAACCCTACTTCTAACCCTACTCTAAATCTAACATACATAACCTATCTATGCACTTACCTTAACCCGCACCCTAACCCTAAAATCCGTAACTATCCAACACTTTCCTTATACAGCTATTCCACAGACGGGCCAACCATGGTAATTCAACATTTCCAAAATCGCGTTTTTTGTACTTTCGCTATAAGTTCGTTTCGCGCAATACGTGTCGACGTTTACGTATTCATGTAAACAGGCTTTCGCTCAACTAATATAGACCAAAAATTACATATATAAAATGTTTAAAAACCTTTAAATAGTCGCAGACTGGTGTTAAAATGTAGGAAACACCAAACCATAAATTCAAACTACATGATTTAAGCAGTATTAGAAGTGCAGTAATAAACAAAAAGGAAGTACAAACTAAAACATACAACTACTTTTTGATAAGTAGGCATCACAATAGGAAGCCATATATTTATTACAACTCCATATATCACCACTGACTTTCCTCTTTCTTTATTAGATGAACAAACAGAAAGGGAATGAAGGAATATCAATGGCTACCTTATATTCTTGGCACTGCTATAAAATTTACTCCAGTAACTTCATACTCTAATAATTTTATATGAATATTGGTGAGAAAAAGAATATCCCAACTAACATCCAAACCAAAGAGTATAAAGGTCACACAGACAAACCAATCAGTAAAAACTACAAGAAAAATATAGCCAAGCTAGAGTTTTCACTGTGTGATACCTTAAACTTCCTGTAACAGAGGCCCATGGGATATATGCAGATGGCCCCCTAAGGACATCAAGTGTTTTAGCTATATGGCTTCTGAATGTCCATGAATTTTTACTTTTTTCATTTTAAGTCTTTGTGGATAAATTCAAGCCAATAACACCAAACCCCACTTGCTGTGGACATGTATGTTTCAGCCTTCTTATGACCTCATCAGCAGAAGAACATAAACCATATATCAGCATGCATATGTTGAAAATAGATCTATTACCACCTGTAACATGATGTTCTATAACAATATAACAGCTTTGAATGAAAAATTATGCTGTGATGTAATTTATATAGATTTAACTTCAGCATTTGACAGGGTCATACACAAAATACTGATCAATAAATTAGTACAACTAGGTATTGATGTACTCTTGATAACATGGATAGCTGCATGGCTTACAAATAGAACATGGCAAGTATATAGCAACTGGACAGGTGAAATCCTTGGTTAGGGTGTCCCACAGGGCTCGGTCCTAGGCCTTTACTTGTATCTTTCAGATCTAACCTTTTCATCTGAGATGTTCTACAGTCAATACACAGATGACCTGAAATTAGGTAAACTGATTACAGATAAGGCATGTTTGTAAAATAACTTGACTAAACTGACCATTTGGGCACAGGAGAATAATATGCTAATAAATGCATCAAAAGCTAAGCATATGAGATTTGGGAGACATAAACTGAAAGGTGAATATTTAATACAGCACACAGTGATTAAAACTGTAGACTCATTTAAGGACCTGGGTATATGGGTAGATTCAGCTATGAGTTTTTCTAATCATATCAACCAATTGGTTAATGATAGATGTTAATTTGTCTATCTCGCCTTCGTTTCTTGCTTGTTGGGATCGGAGCCGAACCTCGGCTCTGACTCGGCCATTTTCTATACCTCAAGAGCTGTTTACTGGCTCGAGGCTA
The DNA here is from genome assembly GCF_019279795.1 of Protopterus annectens. Lineage (NCBI taxonomy): Eukaryota > Metazoa > Chordata > Ceratodontiformes > Protopteridae > Protopterus > Protopterus annectens. The sequence continues at coordinate 616,038,865 of NC_056750.1, read as the reverse complement.
CCCCTTATCCCATGATGCCTAGCACAAGCTACCCAGATCACGTTTGCCACTTCAGCTGCGAGGTTCGTTGTTACTGGCTCAGGCTTGTATAAGTTTTATTGAACTACTTTTTCTGTCAGATTAGGGTTTTTTCTGGTAGTATATTGTTTAAAATAATAGTCGCTAACTAGTTTGTTGTAGTTTAGTGTATTTGTAGTTTTCCCTTAGAACTCGTTTAAATTAGAGAGTTCTCCCCCTCCCCCTCTATCCCTCTTGTAGGTAGTGTTTTAGTTTAAGCTTTCTTCTTTCTGATTGTTAGGTAGCCGTTTAAGTTAGAGGCTTCCTAGTTTAAAAAAAAAAAAACTATCTTTAACTGTAGTATACTGTGTGTTTTTTTGTTTTTTTGTGGTTAGTGTCTGGTATTAGTTTTTGCTGTTCGGCCTTTTGGCCAAAACAATTCAGTGTAGTATCTTTCTAGTTGTGGATATGTCTAAAGAATCCAAGGTGTCTGGATTCAAGAAGTGTGACTCATGCTGTCAGAAAATGTCTCTGACAGATGGGCACACTTCTTACGTCTATTGCGTAGGCGCAGTGCATCTGCAGGACTCTTGTTCTGTATGCCATGCATTTAGCCCAAGAGTTCTGCAGAAGCACAAAAATAAGCTTATTTTGAGGGGTCTTCTTAAGCCCCAGGATTCACCGGCCAAGGCTCAGCCTGTGAAATCTCCTAAACTGACCAAATTGTCGGCTCCCAGCTCGGAGCCGTCATTGGCCCAAGCCTTACCTACTACTTTGGTTCCGGCTGGAACCGAGGAGACTGCCTCCCCATCAGCTCCACCAGTACCTTCAGAGCCGTTGCAGACCCACAAGAGGATGAGGTCCCCTTCTCTAGAGTCTATACATTCAGCTCCTCGGTCTCCCCTGTTGCAGAGTGACCGCAGTCACAGATCCTCCCACTCTTCTTGGTCCTCTAGGCTCTCGGATCACGATGTGGAGAGAGTGGTCAGTAGGTTGTTGAAGTCTCAGGCACTGGCCAAAATGTTGTCCAGACCTCCTCAACAGGTGTTGGCTCCATCTGCTTCTATCGATGTTCCTCCTCCGACTCCATTGAGCTCAGAGCCGGAGTTTGTTGGGGCTTGAATTGTGGAACCGTCGGCACCGATAACGATTTCTCCTTCGGTTCCATTGTCAGCTCCGATCCCCTCGATGGTGCCATTCGTCGAGGGATCTGGGAATCGAGACTCCCTCATTGGCTCCAAGGGGGCGAGTGGCATCCATACCCTTGTCCGACCCCGTTATCCCTCTCGGAGCATCGGCGCAGGTGAACTTGGCTCCTACATCGGCCTCTGAGTCATCTCCCTCGGTGCGGAGAGGGATTCCGGTTTCCTCGGAACCGGAGCCTTCTCTGCATTGTGGCAGGGATGCCTTTGATGTCATGAGGAGTGTACTGGCCTCTGAGTCAGCTCCACTTTTGACCCCACTGGCTCCATTCCCTGTAGTGCCTGCGTCAACCTCTGCCCCTCCTCCAGACCCCAAGCATGGGGAACCGGTGCTCCAGAGCACCCCATTGGGTGTTTCCTCTTCTTCCGAGGCCTCCCCTGATCATTCAAAGGAGCCCCCTCAGAAGAGGAAGTGTAACAGGAAGCACATTGACTCCCCGAGTCTATCACTTTGGATACGGATTTGGATGAATCTGAAGGGTCCCCAAGATCCCCTTCTGAAGATGTTTCCTTTTTGGACATCCTAGAAATGCTTAAGCAGATGGGGAACTGGAATTCCCTAGCCTCTACCGAGGACGAATCTGTATTCCTGGATGCGTTCGGTTTCCGACCTTCCACCTCCTGGGTTTCTCCGCCTTTTGATCCACTAATGTCAGTGGTGGCTCGAAGAGCTTGGTCAGCCCTGGATACAGTGGAACCAATCCCAAGGAGACCCGACAAGTTTATCACTGCACACCCCCTGATAAACAGTTCCTTACTAAGGGTGTTCCCGTAGATGCCATGGTGGTAGCAGCAACCACTAAAAAGGAGTTAACGGAAACTTCTTCCTCTGTCCATCCTCCTAACAAGGAGTCTAGGACCATGGATAGATACGGGAAGCGAATGTTTGCTTCAGCGACCTTTTCCATGAGGCCACTGAATTACTTATGCCATTTTACCAGGCTTCAGAGGGATCTCCTGAAAGAGCTTGGAGATTCCCTCCAGGATCCATCAGCTGAAGGGGCTCAAGCTAAAGTGGCTTCTCAGCTGGTGACCCTTAATTCTGTAGTCAACTCCTCCATGAGGCTCATTTCCTATGCAGCCGATAGTGCAAGTAGAGCCACAGGTACAGGCGTGGCCCTCAGGAGACACACATGGATGTGGCTGTGTAATTTTGCGGAACCCTTTAGAGTGTCGTTCACCAACACTCCCTTTGACGGATCATTTCTTTTTGGACCACAGGTGAAAGACACTCTGACTAGTTGTGAACAGGAAGGCAAGACTCTCTCTGCTGTGGGAGTCCATTTTTCCATTCCTTCCAGACCATATTCCAAGGGTCAGAAGAGTGGTAAAATGTGGTTTCAGAAATCCCAGGGAGCCTCGCCTGACACACGTAGTGATTTTTCCTCCAGGGGCAGAGGAGGAAACATCAACAACAGACACCACCCTCAGGGCAGAGGGGGTCCACAGAACCAGGGCAGCAGAGAATCCTTCTCTGACAAGCCCTTCCAGCATCCATGAAGGGTTGCCAGGCTGCCCGCCTCTGGAGGCAGTTGGGGGAAGACTTTCACTGTACCCAAAAGCCTGACAAAACCTAACGCGAGACAAATGGGTACACTCAATCATAACTGGAGGCTACATAATCTCCTTCTTTCAACCCCCCCTTACCGTCAAGCAAATCGCTTCCAGATGTTCCACCCAGTCTGAGGGCCCAAGCAGCCATAGAAGTTTCAAAACTGCTAGAAAAAAGAGTCATCCAGGAAGTCCCGGCAGACCAACATGGATCTGGAACTTACTCATGGTTCTTTTTGGTACCAAAACAGACAGGGGACTAGAGACCAATAGCTAGCCAGGCTTCCCAGCATTTCCCTGGCTGTGCATGAGATTATTGTCTCCTCTCACAAATCCGCTACTAGGAAGACTTATGCTACCAAATGGAAACGTTTCTCTTGTTGGGCAGAGGCTAGGATCATAGATCCCTTTTCAACCCCAGTTCACGAAATCTTGGAGTTCCTAACAGAGCTTTTTCATTCTGGGTCCGCTTCTGCCACAATCAGGGTTCAACTAGCGGCCATCTCTAACTTTCATGTTGGGTTTTCTAATCTAAACATTATGTCTCATAAGCTGTGTAAAGCCTTTCTCAGAGGGACTACTCTCCTTAGGCTCCCAGTGAGAGATCCCCCTCCTCCTTGGGACCTTAATTTGGTACTAACCTCCTTGATTATACCCCCTTTTGAACTGGCAGCATCCTGCTCCATTAAGTTTCTATCTTGGAAAACTCTCTTTCTGGTAGCTATTACCTCAGCCAGACGTGTCTTGGAACTTCAGGCACTAAGTGTTCATCCTCCGTACTTAGTTTTTCATAAGGACAGGGTTGCTCTGAGAACTAATCCCTCCTTCCTTCTGAAAGTCTGCTCAGAAAATAATCTAAACCAATCTATAGACCTCCTGTGTTTTTCCCTAACCACACCAACAAGGCACAATACAAATTACACCTTTTGGATGTTCATAGACAATTGCATTTTTACCTGCATAGAATGAAGGATATAAGAAAGTTGGACCAACTTTTCCTTTCCTATGCTAGGGGCAAACAGGGTCTTCCTGTTCCCAAAGTGACCCTGTCCAGGTGGTTGTCTCACATTATTACCTTCATCTATCAACTAAGAAACAAAACATTGTCTATCAAACCAAAAGGTCATTCTACTAGGGCTTTGGCCACCTCTGTAGCCTTCCAGTCTAGGTTGCCCATGGACTCTATCTGTGCCACTGCTACGTGGGCAAATCCTCATACCTTTATTTCTCATTACAAGTTAGACATTGTCTCCAGGAGTAGAGCTAACTTTGGTTCCACTGTTCTGAAGAGTCTGTTCCAATGAGCCACCCAGGATCGTAGGTGCTAGGGACGCTGTCCCAACAAGCAAGAAATGAAGGCAAGATAGACAACTTAACATAAAGAAGTTATGTACCTACCATAATGTTACATGTTAGTTGTCTTCATCTCGCCTTCTTTCTTGTGTCCCCCCCTCCATCCCCCTCTCCTATTGGACCGAGAGGAGTTCAGGTTTCACTGGCTGAGTGTTCTCTGGTTTGTTTCCTCTACTGACTTAGAGATTATGACAGGTAGGTTTAACCTTCTGCTTGGAGGGGATTCATTCTATAGCTATGGCTGGGGTTAGCTGTTTCAAATGAGATCTGGGTAGCTAGCGCTAGGCATCATGGGATAAGGGGTAGCCTCGAGCCAGTAAACAGCTCTCGAGCTATAGAAGATGGCTGAGTCGGAGCCGAGGTTCGGCTCCAATCCCACCAAGCAAGAAAGAAGGTGAGATGAAGACAACTAACATGGAACATAATGGTAGGTACATAACTTCTTTTTATGGAACTATAGGTTTATAAAAAGATTTATAAAGTCTAGGAAGTTAAAAATAATGAAGTCATTGTTTGTTAGTTACATTAGACTCAAACATGAGTATGGAATAACAATATGGAAACCCTATAAAAAGACAAGCATGAATAAACTGGAAAGAGTACAGTGGAAATATACCAAGGGCATTCATGATGTGAAAATCTAAGTTATTATGAAAGACTAAGATATCTAAACTTGTACAGTGTCTCTTATAGATATCTAAGAAGAGATCTTATTCAGGCATATAGGGCATTTAGGGACAACTACCTCTTTGAATGTTTGGGGTTATCAAAAATACTGGAGAATCATCAGACAACCTGTGTAGAAGATGCTATAGGAATGAGAAGTGTACTAATTGGTTCTGTGCCAGAGTAGCTAATGCATGGCACAGACTACTGAATTACATTAAAGTAAGCACTAGTTTAGATATTTTTATGGGCACTTATTATGGGAGCAAGTTTTTTGGTATATTGGCAAGCTAGAAGGGCATTTATGCCCGTGCTTGAAATATTTGTATGTATGTATGTATGTAACATAAGTTGACTGCTTAGCTACAGTTTAGAAACACAGGGTCTTTCCACCCAGCTGATGTCCATAACCATTAATGTGTCTGCAAAATATCCCAACTAACATCCAAACCAAAGAATACAAAGGTCACACAGACAAACCATTAAAACCTAGCCAAGCTAAAGTTTTCACTATGTGATACCTTAAACCTCCTGTAATAGCGGTCCGTGGGATATATGCATTTGTCTGTATGACCTTTTTACTCTTTAGTTTGGATGTTAGTTGGATGCTGGCGGGTTTAGACTTTATTGCTCTGAATGTATCCACTAAGACTTAAAAAGAAAAAGAAAAACAGCAAAAATTCATGGACATTCAGAAGCCATATAGCTCAAAAACTTGATGTCCTTAAGGGGACAGTTGCATATATCCCATAAACCATTCCAGGCAGCTTAAAGTCTTAGTAAAGAAAAACGCATGCAGCAATCCTCGAGTTCATAGTGCAGTCATTAGCGGTGTTGCATAGATTGTGTCAGGGGCATATAGAAAGGCATACCTATTTGCGTTTTTTGGGCAGTTTCATTTTTCAGTGGGCTCTGTGTCTATAAAGTCTAATGATATTTTGCTTGCTCAGACTTTGTAAAGAACGTGAGTAGTGTTCTGTTAAACTGTTGTAGAAATTTTCTCTGTAATTTGTCTACAGATCTTGTAAGAGAGCAAGATCTTTTAAATATACATATAAAAAATTTAAAACATACCTGTTGTTAGAGGTTATTTTGCAAAAATCACTACCAGTGCTAACTCACACCTGCAGCTTACTCTTCCTATCCTCGGTCTCCATGACAATGTATAAATTAGTATAAAACTCACTGACTGTGTGCTTCAGACTGAGACATGCTACTTCTCTGCTCTTCTTTACACATTTTTTTTTTTAGTTTTCATTTCCCTTGCCATTGTCTTGAACTTCCAATAGAAACTACACAACCTTGGGATTTAACGTTCAGTTGAATTTAAGTAAAAGCTTAAAAACTGTATGTTTGTATCAATATATATATATATATATATATATATATATATATATATATACACACACAAACACACACACACATGGTTGCACTTCAAAACATCTAAAACTCATAACATCTAAATTCAAAACATCGAGAACACAACATCTAAAACCTAAAACTCTTACTATTTCTCTCCTGCTCACTTTCCCACCACAAATCCTCCTTCTCTAACACAGTTATTAAACCTGATGCTCACACTGAACTTCTAGGAGTCATCATTGATGATGAATTCAGATTTAATATGCACCTTCTCCAATGTATAAAAAAGACAAACCAAAAAATGAGGTCTACATCGTAACAAAAAATTCCTATCTGCAAATGCTAGACTATCCCTTGCTCAAGCTCTCCGTCTCCCATCTCTTCTCTATGCTGCCCCAGTGTTCACCAACATTCAATCCACAACCTTAAACAAACTTCAACAAGCTTACCATAAGATTACTAGATTTATCACTAACTCTCCATATAATTCACACCGCTGCCTAGCCCTTACATCCCTAAACTGGCTGGAATTCACCCACTTACTGTTGCTAACACAACTTCAAATGTTACACTCTGTTCTCTACAAACCTTCATCTTGTCCTGCTCTCTCTTCCTTCATTTCTACCTACACTCCATCTTGTACTCTCCATACCTCAAATCAGGAACTACTATATACCAATCAAAAAAAGCAGTAGGCAAACTCTTATATAAATACTCCATAGCCCAGACTTGGAACAAACTTCCTAGAGTTAAATGTTTATTGAGAAATAGAATCTGGTCCAAATGGAGAAATACTAAAAATTCAAATGATCATGATACCATTAGATAGCTGAGAAATGCTACAAAAAAATTAATATTCCAAGATAAAAAAAACTATTATCTGAAAATCCAGCAAGCCCAACATCTAAACACACAAAAATTCTGGACAGGTATAAATAGCCTACTCCATCCAGGTCACTCCAAAACTCTTACCCCATCGAATTTGACTCAGAACTCTCCAAGCCAAATTGTCAATACTTTTAACACATTTTTCTCTGAAACAGTCCAAGCCTTATCAAATACCTTATCTCCTGCCAGCATCTCTAACACATGCTCCCTAACCAATATACCTCCTGCCTTACAACTAAACCTGTTCCAACAGCTCTCATCTATACCCTACTTCATAAACTAAAACCATGTTCACCTTCAGCTGACCACCTTCCAGATGAATTTCTGCAAATTGCAGCTGATGTAATTGCTTACCCTATCTCCATATTAATAAACAGAACCATCACAGAAGGTTCTATCCCATCTCTCTGGAAAGTCTCACATATTATCCCATTACATAAGGGAGGCAACTCAACTGAAATCTCTAACTTCCGCCCCATAGCTCTACTGTCTCCGTTAGCAAAAATCATGGAAAGATGCATTCATTGGCAACTACTTGATCATATCCTTTAAAATAATTTATTAGCAGACTGCCAGTATGGCTTCAGGCCATTTCATAGCACCACAACTGCACTACTATCCTTTTCAGACTGTATTAATAAAAATCGTAATAACAACTTACTCTCCTCAGCTCTCTTTTTAGACCTCTCCAAAGCCTTTGACATGGTGAATCATCACCTAATGTTAGATACACTTACAACACTTTCAATAGACACTCAGACAATCAAATAGTTTAAGTCCTACCTAGTAAACAGACAACAAGCAGTCCTCTGGGACAATAACCTATCGACCCAGCTCCCTATCTCCCTAGGAGTCTCACAAGGTTCTATTCTGGGACCCCTCCTTTTTTCCATTTTCATCAATGATCTGAAAACATCCCTTCCTCAAACCACCTGCATACAATATGCCGATGACTCTACCTTAATCTGTGCTGCAGCATCTCAAGCTGAACTGCAGTCTAGCACCCAAAATGCATTTACCATAGTGGAAAACTGGTTCTTCAAACGCTGTCTCCTCCTAAACCCTAAAAAAAAAAAAACTCCTACTATTCACCCCCACCCTATAGTCTCCCCCCCATTAATTTCTCAGTAGTATCAAATAATGGCACTGAAATAGTGCCTGAAACAACAACTAAACTTTTAGGCGTAACAATCGATCACAATCTTAATTTTGACACTCGTATAAACTTAACCATTAAATCAGTCAATAGAAAACTTGGTTTCCTTTATAGGCTTAAAACCTTCTTTACACCTTCTGCCAGGATTATTATCAACCAAAGACACCTAATTTCAACCCTTCTCTATGCATCACCAATTTACACTAACCTATCCAAAAATAATCTAAATAAGCTGGCCACTGCATATAATAACATTGCCAGATTTGCTACTGGTTCCCCAATCCAGACCCACCATTGCCAAAATTTGAAAAAGTTAGGATGGTTGGAACTGCAAAACCAACTTCTTCTTCAACAACTAACTATAACTCAGAAGATCCTGTATCATCCTTCAAATACTCCCATCCTCTGTAGCCTCATTAACCCATACAAAAATCTGACAACCCTACGCTCAGCTAATAAGATACTAGTAGCCACCCTTAAACCTAATAACAAATCTGGAGACTGTCTATTTGCTAATACCACTGGAAACTCTTGGAATAAGCTTCCTATTAAGCTAACATTCCTAACATCCACACCTCTTTTTAAGAAGCAACTATGAACCTTTCTTACTTCACAATGGCTATGCCCATGTATTAATCCTGACTGATATTTCCTTCTCTTACTCACCACCTTTACATGACCATAACATTCATTCTCTGATTAAAAAAAAATGTTTTACATTTCTATTTTTACAATTTTGTTTTTTCTAATATGATCAATGTTTACATGTATAAATGTTTCCTTCTTTCTATTGTTGTCTAAGTTTCTCATATGTAACCTATATGTACTTACTTTTTTAAGTCACTCTGTTTCCTTTTGGTTATCTACTTAAAGTGGTATCTATGATTTACTAGTTTTTAAATAGTATTCTTTCATGTCACTTACTTTCAGATCTGTATCTGTGTATAACGCTGTAGTGGAGCTTTTCTCCCCGGGCCTCTACTGAAAATCGACATATATCCAGTTAGACTAGCCCGGTCAACAAATGTAAAATAAATAAATAGAGACATATGCTTCACTATTCACCCTGCCCACTTTATGGAAAAGGTCAGACTCCACCTAATCAGCTCCAAAAAATCTGTTCTTGCAAAGCCCCAACTTGACCTCCCCCTCTCCACCACTCTTGATTTACCTCAGCTCAATAAGTTCCCCACACAACAATAGCAAACCCTGTACTGGATGATACCTCTTTTCTGATGGATCGAACTCATGTTTGTAAATATGTAAGTAGTTGAAACTACTCAACTACAATATTGTGTGCATACTTTTGCTTTGTATTTTTATAAGATTATATAACTCCATTTCTTAGCATTTTTTACTATAAATGTTGTTATATTTTATTTTTGTAAACTGTCTGTACTTGGAGCTTTTCTCCTCTGGTCTCCACTGAAAATGGGCCAAAAACCCAGCTGGACTAACCCGGTTAACAAATGTCAATACATAAATTAATAAAAACATCTAAAAGCCACAACATTGAAAATGTATAATATGGAATAGTGTGTCATGACACATGTAAATGTTATAGTTTAATCTGTTATTCTTGTGGTATCAGTATGAGATGCAGTACTTTTTATTTATATAGTTATTTATATAGTGTAGGAATTTATACTATTTATATGGTGTTTATTTTGTCACTCTGTATGTGGTTTTTAGGCCATACAGGTAAGTGATATAGACATTATATGTAGATTCTTTATGGTGATCGCGATACAGTGGGGTTTGGAAATTAACTTTTTCCTACTGTCGTGTGATCTCGGAGTTGGTATATTTAATTTGCGGGGGATGTGGGGGCAGAGCTCCCCCACATGGGGAGTGCAAGGGGGCTTGCCCCCCTTCAGAAATGTAGTAAAAAGTGTGTTTGTTAGTTTGGTGTTGTTATAGTTGGAGCGGATGTTACTTTTATGTGATTTGCAGTGTTCGATGCTGTGATGCAAAGTTTCGATGTTATGAAATTTGATGTTTGTTGTGGTCTTGATGTTTTGAATTTAGATGTTATGAGTTTTAGATGGTTTGAAGTTTAACTGTATATGTATATATATATATATATATATATATATATATATATATATATATATATATATATATCACTTAAAGAACACAATGCAAAATAAATTCATCAAATATATATATATATGTGTATATATATATATATATATATATATATATATATATATATATATATATACCACTTAAAGAACACAATGCAAAATACATTGAAGAATGGAATATCAAACTAGTGTTCTTTGGAATCAAACAAAATCTACGTTAACTGTTTTTTTTTTGCAGGGTTCATCCCCCCTGCACCAGTCTCATGGAAGACTATGCTCCCACTTCCCCATTAACTTATATATACCAGCTCTGAAATCACGCAATACAAGACAAAAATTCCCCTTTCTCCAGCATTAAGCAAGCTCAAACAAAAATAGAGTTCCACTGCATTTCTTGATATACATGACATTCAGTCACTTTAATTTAAGTGCCGTGCATTCAAACAAAGTGTACTTCAACCAAGTCAGTAATGGAGCCCATTGCTATGCACACAACAAAAAAGGATACAATTGACCTATAACTGTCAATCCTCCAAGTGCATGAAACACCATTAAATCGAATACACCGAATTCAGTACTCCAAAGGTCATACAATTATATTAAAAAAATTCTTTGGTGTATAATAAAATTACAGACAGACCAGTTCACTTTTAAATGCAGTTTCATCAGTGTAAACTGTCTCCCTCACAATTGGAGATAGAAATACAAGCTCAAATAATCCACACGCTTAAAACCATTTAAAATTTAAAGTGGAATGGACAAAAACATGTATACAAAATAATATACATTTCCAAATGTTTTTATTAGCATTTTTCATTTAACTAATTAACTAGAAATGCTCATTGAAAGAACATATTCCCTTATTATAAAACTAATATATACTTATTTAACCCACATATAAATTAATCTCCAATCAGAATGATCCACTTATTTTCCTTTGCTTGTAATAAATCGTTCAAATAAGTTTTGGTACTTAATTTATCTGGTAATACCCTGTTAATGTCAACAAAATAATTTAATATTTGGGTGTTGCTTCCCCACCACAGTCCAGTACAATGCTTGCAGTAGTCACATCACTGCACCCAAAATGTCTTCTGATTGCCTCTCTACCATTAGTTGTGAACTTTTACAAACTCACAAACTCCTTCATCAAATGCAGTTGCTCCACCCTCCCACATCACACCTGTTTAAAGCAATTCATACTTTTCCAGTTGAAAGCCATATTCTCTTGTTTGAATGAACTGATTTTAATCATAGCCTCTTCAGATGCAGCAGCAAACCACTGTAGTACATGCTGGAGATTACAGTTACATGACTTTGCTGACTAGTATGACTACTTTTAATCTCAAATAATCATGGCCGGCCTTAGGCATAGGCGAACTAGGTGACCGCCTAGGGCGCCATACAGCCTCGTAAAGGGTGGAATTTTATGTATTTATTTTAATTAATGTACTTTTGTTATTTTGCGATCTTCTCGGTGCCCTGTCTCTGAGTGATGGGTGCTGAGAAGATCCCAAAATAGCAAAACCATAGGGTGAAGAGAAGAGGGAAGCGCCCTCCCACTTTTATAGCTTCAGGTTGGCTAGGAGGCTGGCTTCAACAAGTGAAAAAGAAAAATTATTTCTGTCGTCATGCGCAGAACTTAAGTTAGTTCAGTGAAGAGAAGGGTTAAGGTCATGCATGCACGTGTGGCCTTTCAGATTCAATACAAGGTAAGTGTAAGTGTGAATCTATGTGTAAGTTAAGCCGTTCGTTTCTGTATGTGAAAGAAAGTGTGTCTGTGTGTATGTGTTTGTATGTAATTTAAATTAGTCATTCTGTTACTGTGAGTGTGTGTGTGTGTGTGTGTGTGTGTGTGTGTGTGTGTGTGTGTGTGTGTGTGTGTGTGTGTGTGTGAGAGACTATGTGTGTGTTACTTTGTGGGAACCGTGTGCTTGTCTTTGTTTTTGCTGAGACCTGTGGAGATGGAAGAGACTGGCATCAGGATCATGAACATCACCATTTATTGTTTAGCGATGTCTAGAAAAAAATCAGAAGATATTTTAAAATCTCTGTCGAGCTTTTCTGGTCTTTGTGTGTGTTACTTTGGATCTGCTTGAGATAGCTATAATTGTGGGGTTGGTGGGGAGCAGCTTTGTGATGTATAGTGTTTAGGTGACCTACTCTTAAATAGTTGCCTTTTTCGTTCTATTTTGGCACAGATGTATCCAGAAATGGCATATCTGAATTTTTATGTTGTTTTCTGTTTTTTCGGCTTATTATCAACAGGCTGACACAACAGCTAATAATATGTATTAGTGCATCTGTTTGTAACAATTAAAAAAGTTGCAGTTGCCCATAGTTAAATGGGGATCAAGTTAATACTCCCTTTAATCTGTTTTCATAAATGTAATCTCCATTAAATGTTATAGCTGCAAAACTTGTTTAACTTTTTATTTTGTAGGTTACAAAGAAAGCACAAGGATATTAACAGCACTTCACGGCTGTTTGCAGATTATGCACTTGGTCAGAGGAAGTGTTGAAATAAAAAAAAAAGAAATTAGGTCTTTTTCGGTACATTTTGTTATATGCAGGGCACATGCTAAAAAGTCATGTTTAATTGCTTCTGTATAAAATTTTGTATGTTGGTGCTTCTGGATTTCAGATGGGGTATACCTAAACCCTTCTGTAATTACCACCATGCATGTTATCGTAAAGGAAGTACTCTTGGAAAAATTATACAGTCCTATACAATAATTTTTGTGTGTGTGCATGTGTAATATATGCATTTATGTATATATACGTCATGATGTGTTATCTAAAGAGCACCTCACATAACCACAACTTACTGAAAACTCTTCCACAAATGCTCACTTACCTAACAATGTCTAATACTACATAAAGTTACAGATAATAGTAATAACAGCAAAAGCTGACTTACTTAATAATCAGTTACTTACTTGCCTAATAATATACTGAACCTAACTAGAATTGAGTGCTAGGGTATGCCCCTCACACTAGCCACACACCCTTAATTGCCATGCCCCTGCTCTAGCCACAATGCTGACTTATCATATATACAAAAGCGAGAAGAAAACCAATAGGAGCCAGCAACTAAAAAACACTGGTTTAATAAGCGCTTTCGGTAAAGCAAATACTTCACCTTCATCAGACAAAAAAACATCAATTAACTATGTTTAAATACATTTCATAAAAGTATTAAGTAAATTAGATGATTACTTAATTGTGACTCATTACATCACTTCCGAAAAAAGCAAGACTGTTTACAAACACGACACACTACCAAAAAGTTTTGTGGTGCCAAACGTCACTGTTGTAAATTGTGTGACAATTTGCTAAACGCAATTCGCTAAACTTCACAGAACTGAATATCACACAGGAATGGGTAGACTTCTTTTCGAAGGGTTTATCCTTTGTTCCCAGTAAGAAAATGGACTTAGTCAAAACTATTATTGACTTAAAATTATTTGTTCGTAAGTTAAACCTAGATATTTTAACAGGTGATAGTACATCTTTAGTTAGTTCTAGAAGAGTCTCTAGTGTTTTTCATTCAGTGTTACATCCTAATCTAGCTTTATTTGAAAGAATGTGTGAAATGGATCTAAGAGACATGCATGAAGTTAATAATAACCAATTCAATAGGTATGGGAACACTAAACCATCTAAATATGAAATTATTCATCTTTTGAATGCATGTAATATCCGTGCAATGAAACCTGATAAGGGTGGGGGGCTGGTACTTATGGATCATGAAATGTATGTTGACTGTATGACAAAACACCTTGACACAGATGTTTACATGAAAGTTTCGGTTAATGAGCTTAATATAGCTTATAAAAAGATTAAAAATATTTTGGAAGATCTTTTTTTGGAAGCGTACATAGATTTAGATCTGTACCAATATCTATTAATGTTAGCACCTAAGGTACCAGCATTTTTTGGCATTCCTAAACTACACAAGTCAATTAATAACCCACCCTTCAGACCAATTGTTGACGGGCGAGGGTCAGTCACGTATGCATGCGCTAAACATGCGGATAGCTTATTAAAGCCTCTTACTGAATCCAAATCACAAATCTGTAGGGATTCATGGGGTTTTTTGCACAATATTAACAGCCTAGAGTATCAGGCTGAAGCATGCTTCTTGACAATAGACGTGAAGGACCTCTACACCGTCATACCCCAAAATCTAGGGATTGAATGGATTAGGGACTTTTTGGCTTCTAGGGAAGTTCCAGATAACACTATATATTTAACAGAAACATTGTTAGAGTTGGTGTTATCTAATAATTTTATGACTTTTGAGGGTGACTTATATTTACAAAAATCCGGTGTGGCCATGGGCTCCCCATGTGGGGGTAGCTTTGCTAATGTCATCATGGCCCACTGGGAAAATACTTTACTTTTTCCTCACCCATTGTTCCAAGAGCATGTCACCTGGTACACTAGGTACCAGGATGACATGCTTCTTATTTGCAAAGGACCAAAAACACTAGTCCCTTCTTTCATAGCAAGTATTACTAAGTTAACTGATTTTTTGGAATTTACTTACAATTTAGATGAAAATAGTATTAATTTTCTCGACATTCTTCTTATTAAAGACAGACCCAATTTAAAGTATATTAGTAAGATTTACAGGAAACCTACATATTCTAATGCTTTTTTACATTACAGTAGTTGCCACCCTTTCCATCAGAAGAAAGCGGTTGTTAAGGGACAGATGGTCAGGTCGGCAAGGATGACTACTGAGTTCTCTGATTTCGAAAAAGAATGTGAGAACTTAGAAAATATGTTTATTAATAGTGGTTATCCTGTAAACCTTGTGACCGACATTAGGAATGAAGTTACATCTAAACGTCATTCTGGACATTTTAAACCCCTATTGTGTGGGCAAACGGCAAATATTACATTATTAGCCGGTCAATATGAGGATGTCCAGTTATCTACTAAAAATGACAATTATAAGACTATTTTTTTGTGTACTTTCACCGTAGACCATCAAATTATTAGACGTATTATGAACAAAAATTGGAGAATTATTACTGAGGATCCAACCCTTCATAATAAGTTAGGGTTGCAACCTAAAATTACGTATAGAAGGAATTTCAATCTTAAAGCATTATTGGAAAAGAAGACGAGACCACAAACCACTAGATCTTATGGCATGTTCAAATGTGGTTCTTGTCCACAATGTAGATTAATTTTAGTAGGGAAAGAAGTACGTATTAATGATAAGTTATATAATATCAACAAGAGATACCATTGTGAGAGCAAGGGAGTTGTTTATGCCACATTATGTGACCAGTGCAAAGCCTTCTATATAGGCAAAACTGAAAGAAAAATTAAACAACGTATTTATGAGCACTGTTATGCTATTAGCAAAAAAGACATGAATAATGCTTTGGCAAAACATATTTCCGAACATATAGATCATCATTTTAAATTTGTTATTTTATATCAAAGGCAAAATGACCCAAGAGGGGGTCCTTGGCAACTTTTATTGGAAATTGATGAATTAATATGGCAAATAAGAACCACAGCATGTGCATACCCAGGTGTCACTGAACACCTGTCTATTAAGTGTATCCTTAAATGGTTAGCTTTAAGGAGATAAAATGAAATAAAATCCAACTTATGTTGGCATATTTAATATTAATGCATTCTAGGTTTTCCAGGTTATTTAGGTTTGTTTAGCTTATCTGTGTATTTACTATTTTTATGGAGTAATACACAGATTATTTTATGGAAATTATTTACTGACGAAGTAACAGCTTTTCACTAAGCAAGATAAATTTCCTGTTGATGACAAAGCTATTTTTAAGATTTAAGTATTGTTCTAGAACTTATTAAGTTTGGGAGATTTAAATTTGACACCAGCTTTTTCTGGCATTTAACAGCGTAGTTTAGCTGTTCTGGTGCTGCTGTTTTTAAAAAGGTTTTCTAATTTCTAATTTTTAATTTATGTTTAAATGATTTTTAAATGACTTTTTATTGTGATTAGTATTTTCAATTTGCCTTTAGCAAATTGTCACACAATTTACAACAGTGACGTTTGGCACCACAAAACTTTTTGGTAGTGTGTCGTGTTTGTCAACAGTCTTGCTTTTTTCGGAAGTGATGTAACGAGTCACAATTAAGTAATCATTTAATTTACTTAATACTTTTATGAAATGTATTTAAACATAGTTAATTGATGTTTTTTTGTCTGATGAAGGTGAAGTATTTGCTTTACCAAAAGCGCTTATTAAACCAGTGTTTGTTAGTTGCCGGCTCCTATTGGTTTTCTTCTCGCTTTTGTTTAAAAGTTTGTTTGTGGTTTATCTGTGGCGTTACTTATCATATATACACTAACACAATGGTTGCTCCTATAAGTATACCATTATGATAAGTACATAACTTTCATATCTGATAGGGATGGGTACATCGTCTGCAACTCATAGGACACATTCAAGCTCTTCCTGTCAGGAGTTATAATAACAGAACATACTCTTGATAATTGTAGTGCCAAAAGCAGATCTTTTTTTTTTCTTGTTTGAAAATTTTTCATTAGTTTTACCATAATAAAAATAATCAACTATAAATAACAATTGAAACATAAGTGATGAAGAAAGTTTACTGCTGCTCATGCTAAGTCTATTTCCAAAGCGCAAAAATCTGTTTATTTGTTTATCAAATGGCACACTGTATTGTAGAATCTGAAAGCAGTGTTGGTAGCATAATTGTGTTTGGTGCAGAGGGCTGTGGATTCTACTCCCACACTATGGAAATGGAGTGCTGATATTGTAGTACCCATATGATTGTTTGCATTATAAGGGGGAAAGGGGTTCTACACTCCTGAGTATGTCCTCCTTTGTATGAGATATGTAGTAACTATGAACTTGTTGGTTTGTTATTTCCTATTGCAATATAACTAACTTACCAATTTTTTAAATGTAATATAGGCAATTAATTCTTCAAGGGCAGCAGGCACTGAATTTATAGATAAAACATTAAAATGTAAAATTGTTTGTCAGTAACAACCTCTTCATTAGTTACAGATTTCTTTAACGTAGAATTATTCAGATGGTTTTACTTCTGCAGAGATTGTGTCTATCAAGTGATATTGGTGGATTGCAATTACAGAAGTTTTGAATGGCCTTTTGTGGTTGAAATTTTCTGAAGTGGGTAGTTATTGGTTTATACATTTTGTTTCATCGCTTATTAAAAGAATGTTTAAAATTACAAATTTAAAACCCATTCTAACAAGTGGTGCTGTATTACACAAGGAATATAATTTAATACAGTCAGGAAGATGAATCAAAAAAACAAATATGTGTATGCATGGCCCTAAAAAAATGTGTGCAAGTGGTCTGTTTTGAAAACAGCCCAAAGATAAACTTAATCCTCCACTAGCCAGATGCATTTTCTATGAATCTAGGTTTTCATGCTATTTTAATGAATGTGAGTTTTGCTGTTTCAAGGGCAGAGAAGTTTACTGTTCATGCTAAATCTGTATTCATTGCGAGACTGTATTGTTTGTTTAGGAAATGGCTATCTGTGTTTGTGTTATTTTATTTCAATATCTATAAACATTGTGGAAGTTAATAAGAAAACAGTATGCACATGGATAGATTTGAACAGTGTGTATGGTAACTGGTGAGAATGCCTTCTGTGGAAGGTTGGGCACCGGGCTGGCAACTCGACACTGTAAAACTCCACTGCCAATCATGAGCAGACAGGTGATCCACTGTGGCGACCCCTAACTGGGAAAAGCTAAAAGAAGAAGAAGAAGTATGGTAACTGGTGAGAAATAGCCAAGTAATGGAACATTGGAATGACTGGAGAGGGGGCTGCTACTGAGTGTAGGGGTTGCTGCAAGAGGGGTTGCTCTGGGGGGCAATCTATTACCCTGCCTAGGGCCCTACTTGACTGTGATTCAGTTCTGGTATTTAAAGTAGGAAATGAGTACACAAAGGTAGTTGCAGTTTAACTACATTACAAGGTATCTTTTTCTTCTTATGCATTTAAATGATTTAAGGAAATTACTGGAGTGGCTTTCTTGGGGAGCGGCCTATCTGTTGGTGTGGCTCAAATAGGGTTGTTTTTTAAGTATGTTGTGGGTAGGGCATAAGGGGGCGCCAGAGCTCTACTTCGCCTAGGGCATCATTTCAGCTAAGTCCAGCCCTGCAAATAATAAATTGTAAATCCTCTTGACTTCTCCACATTAGTTAACGTATGTCAATTGCTGTCATGTCTTTTAAATCATTATTTAGGCTAAATCCTAAATGAACTGCTTATTAGGAATGTATCTACAGTTTTTCCATCCATACAATGAATTTCATTAAAAATACTATATGTGTACTACTAACTCCTACCCAGTCTGCAAATAACCTTGTACTCTGTGTATTACTAATCACTAAGAGATTTTATGTAAACTAAATCTGTATTCTGTCTTAATATTGTAAACATTAGCTTTTTGTAAAAAAACTTTTTTGTATTCTGTTTTAATATTGTAAATATTATTTTGTTGTAAAAAATTTTTTGAACTGTAACTGGAGCTTTTCTCCCACGGGCCACCCCTGAAAATGGGTTTCTGACCCAGCGGACTTTCCCGGTTAACAAATGTCAATAAATAAATAAAGAAAGAAATAATAAATGAGGCTAAGTGGACAAAATTATCTGCAAACAACAAAGATGCAACCTTCGTGCCCTTAAACCCTATGCTCTGTAGGCCTTATATACATCTAAATAAATGTTTATAAATGTTTTTTTTTCCTTTAATTGGCTTTTCAGTATGTAATGTACCACGGTGGTGGTGCTGCAATAGCGTTGTCGCTTCACAGTAAGACGTTATCTGGTTTGATTCTCAGCTAGATTGTCTTCTGCGTGGAGACGTGTGAATGGGCGTACCTTCGTTGAAGGTTGTGCATCAGGGCTGGTAACTCGGCATGTAAAAATCAGCTACCAATCATTAGCGGACCGGAGTTCCGCTGTGGCGACCCCTAACCGGGAAAAGCCGAAAGACACAAACAAACAAACAATGTTATTTGGCTTGAATAGTTGAGTTTAATATATTGTGTTTGTTCCACTTGCAATCTATGTAGTGTGCACACCCTCCATACTCCTCCCAGCTTATTTTAATTAGTAATTGTACTTGCAGCAGTTTCTGATTCCACTATGCTTAGTTAAAGAGGAGTACCAAATGCCCTTAAGCTAATTTTCTTTATAAGCTGTAAATGTACCTTTATATAACTTACTACTTTTCAACCAATACTTAATTGACCCTATAACCAGCATCTTAAATAGATTTGCTGGAGCCTCACTGATAGTTTTTTTTTCTGAGTAGTTACCTGCTAGTTCCTGTTATCTGGATGTCATCCCACTTCATTTTCCTCTCTGGGCTCACTTCACTCCCCTACCCTGTCCCCTAATCCACCCACTGTCTCTACATTTAAACCTATCTACACCACACCCATTCCTCTGCCAGCTACACCCCCATTCACCCCCTTCCTCTGTTAGCTCCACCTTCCTCATCCATACACTCCATCTTTCAACATATTCCTATTACTATCACACTAGCATCCTATCCACATATTCCTCCCCTTCCTTCATTTCTACAAACTTTATTACTCTCCTCAAATTATCCACTTAAGTAGTTTGTCTGATTATCTCTCTAATAGTCCCTAACCTAAAATTATTCTCCTTCCTCTCCTCTCACTAATGCTCTTCTTCTGCTCTTCATTATCATCATACCTGGTACCTATCTAACTTATTCTAAGCTCTCCCACAAACATTACCTCTTACACCAATAACACAAATCACTACTCCCTGCCCATCAGCGCTCATCTCTTGTACACAGAGAATATACTGTTCTTTAAACCCAAACTGTTTCAGACACAGCTATACCCATTTAACATTACACTTACTGACCATTTAACCAAAATGAAATTCTATCTTTACTACACCGTCTTGAAATTCTTCCTGCTCTGTAGTGACATCCACCCTTACCCTGGTCTCAACATCTCACAATCCACATCTTCAACTCACATTCCTGGTTTACAAAATATGCTTAAATTTATCTCAGTAAATGGACATAGCATGTGCAACAGAATTTCTGATTTGCATGTCTGGATGACTGCACAATCTCCTGACATAATAGTAATCACTGAAACCTGGCTTAAACCACAGATAAAGAATACCAAAGTACTTCCACCAGCCTTTAATATGTTCAGAGCTGACTGACTTAAAAACAAGGAGGAGGTGTTGCAGTGATATATCCTGCTTCTATTTCTTTAACCCCTCAAAACCAATCCATACCCTCCTTTGACAAAGCCGAACTATTGATCACCTACCTTAAATTAAACAATAATAAAAGTGTCTGTATTATAGCTTTATACATACCCCTGGCAATAACTTATCAACTCCGCAAAGTATCCTATCTTGGGTATCAAAAAATATTGCTCTGGAAACAGTAATGTTAGGTGATATAAACACTGACTGACAGAAACTTAACTTACAGTTTCCCACAGATAGCATAAACCTATTTGGATTTTCTCCACTAATTACTTACCCAATGTTTACCAGTTCTGCAAACCAAAATGGCTCAATAATTGATTGGATTTTGGTCTCCCATCCTAACAATTTTTGTCAATCCAGAACACTTTCAGTCTGTATTAGTGATCACCACTCCATCTGTACAGCTAGACTTATTTCACATACATGTAGACAACACACCTACAAGACTGCATGAAGCCTATCCAACTTTGACCAACAGGCCTTTACAAATTTACTAAACTCCATTAACTGGTCCTTCCTTAAATGCATACCGCTAGATGATGCAGTTGAACAATTTAATTCTACATTCCTAAACACTTTAGAAAGTTTAGCTCCCACCGGAAGGAAAAGAGTCAAAACCAACTATACTTCTTGGCTTTCTGTCTATACCAGATCACTCATGCAAAAAAGAGACAAGGCTTGGACAACTTACTTAAAACATAAGACTCACAGTAATTTACAGCATTTCAAAGCACTGTGTAATGTTGTAAAGAAACAATTTTATGAAAAGTCACAAATTCAGTACAAATCCAGTCCAAAAATCTTTTGGCACACTGTCAAAAAAATCCTAAACTCAAGAAGTCAGTCCTCCCCCAGCCCTCCTGTGGTAGTACCTCCCCTGAGATAGCAACTCAGTTTAACTCTTACTTCACTGATAGCATAGCTTCCATCACTAACAAATTCCCTCCAACTCCCTCTACCCTCTCTCAGCCTCCTATTACCTGTCACTCCACATTTTCCCTTCATCCAATTCCTACTTCCTTCCTCAAATACCTCCTGTGCAAGCTCAAGCCATGTTCCCCTTCTGCAGACAATGGCAATGGACATAGTTTTAAATTTAGAGTAATATATATGGTATATAAACAGATTAGAGGTGGGGATTTGAACAATGCTTTAGAGAATAGGGAATATGCTTGGATAATTAGGCTAAGAGCTGATATGAAACCAGGATTGAATAATGCACTGACCATTAAGCCAATATTAGTTAAAAAACAGAAGAAAATAAGATAAAAATAAGTTTTGAACTATGTTTTATAAATTTTAATTTTATATTATGTATGTTATATGCATATAAGAGTATGTTTTAAATAATTAATCAAAGTAATCTAGTGAATTTTGTAATCAGTTTTGTGTTTTTATAGACTGGCTGTTATCATGTGACTGTTTAAATGACTACTTAATAAAGGCTTTAGAATCCAGTTTAGACACTTTAATACTGATGAAGGATTTGTAATCCGAAAGCTTTGTTGTTTTATTTAAAGTATCTGGCGTTTTTCTGGAGTTGTATTTATTGGACTCAATTGCCTACTCAGTCTCAATAATTATTAATAGATTCATCAAGGAGAGATTGAAATAAAGTTAAGAAAAGCCTCTAAATGGAAAACCCAAGGCCCAGACGCAGTACCTAACTTTTGGTTAAATGTATTGACATCTTTGCATAAAGATTTAGCCATGAGTAAGAACTATTTGTATGCGCATCTTGAACAGACACCAACATGGCTAACAACAGGAAAAACAATACTCTTGCTTAAGAGTGAACCTGCAAGCTACCCAAAAAATTATAGACCAATAACTTGCCTTCCGACAATGTATAACCTATACATTGGAACTAATGCCAACACAGTTTATAGTCATTTAGAAGAAAACTTAATTATGGCAACAGAACAACAGGGCAATAAAAGAAAGTCATATGGAACAAATTATCATTTGCTGCTAAGTACATAGTAGAGAACTGTAAAAAGGTAAAGAATCTAAGTATGGTATGGATTGACTACAAAAAAGCATTTGATAGTATCACACACTCATGGATAAAGGAATGCTTAAAAACGTATAAGATGTACCCTACACTGATCGACTACATTACAGTGACCATGAAACAGTGGCAGACCACTTATCAATTAAGCCATGATAAAGGACAAATTATTATTCCAGAGATATAAACTCAAAGGGGGATATTCCAGGGTGACTCTGTCACCACTGCTATTCTGTCTTGCCCTTAACCCATTAAGCTGTCTACTTAACAGCTTAGGCCATGGCTACAATTTGGCTCCTAGAAAACAACAAAGTGTAAAGACTTCTCATCTTCTCTTTGTTGATGATTTAAAACTGTATAGCTCATCAGACGAGGAATTGAAAGCATAACTGCAAGTTGACAAAACCTTTTCAGATGATGTAAGAATGTCATTTGGTCTTGATAAATGTGCAAAAGCAACCTTTAAAGCAGGTAAACTGCAGCATAAAGAAAACATCAATTTGGGACAAGAATGTGGTATAAAACTTGAGCAACATTTGGTAATTGATGAAGGATCAACAATAAAACATGTGACTGACCTCTTTCTGTTCAAGTGGAGTCCCTCAGGGATTAGTCCTTGGACCACTCCTTTTCCTTTTTGGCATTTACTTCTCAGAAGTCAAGGCCAATGTCATTAGTCTCTGGCTGACTAAATTTGCAGATGATTGCAAATTAGGAGCTGTCATTGAATCTCACACTGACACAAATGTTCTCCAGGAGGGGCTGACACAGACAAACAATTGGTGTCAGCACCATGGGCTAAAACTAAATGCCAAGAAATACATAATAGTATCCTTTGGGAAGTCATCCATCCCTGGTAACTGTCATATTGACAACACACCCCTTAGAGTTGACCCAGTAGTTAGGGACTTAGGGACTCACATACAGTGGATATAAAAAATGTACACATCCCTGTTAAATGCCAGGTTTTTGTAATATAAAAAGATGAGATCACAATAAATAATTTCAAAACTTTTCCCACCTTTAATGTGACCTATAACCTGTACAATGCAATTGAAAAACAAACAAATCTGTTAGGGGAAAAAATATAAAAAATAAAAACTGCACAATACACTGGTTGCATAAGTGTGCACACCCTTAAACTAATCTTTCTTGTTTGTGCACACCCTTAAACTAATACTTTGTTGAATCACCCTTTAATTACAGCATTCAGTCTTCTTGGGTAGGAGTCTATCAGCATAGCACATCTTGACTTAGCAATATTTGCCCACTCTTCCTTGCAAAAGTGCTCCACATCTGTCAGATTGCGAGGGCATCTCTTATACACAGACCTCTTCAGGTTACCCCACAAATTTTCTATTGGATTTAGGTCTTGGCTCTGGCCGGGCCATCCCAAAACTTTAATTTTCTTCTGGTGAAGCCATTCTTTTGTTGATTTGGATGTATGCTTGGGGTGATTGCCATGTTGAAAGGTGAAATTCCTCTTCATCTTCATCTTTCTAGCAGATGCCTGAAGGTTTTGGGCCAAAAGTGATTGCTATTTGGAACTAATTCCCTCCATCTTAACTAAAAGTCCCAGTTCTAGCTGAAGAAAACCAACCCCAAAGCATGATACTGCCACCACCATGCTTCACGGAGGGGACAGTGTTCTTTTGGTGATGGAAAGTGTTGTTTTTGCGCCAAACGTACCTTTTGGAATTGTGGTCAAAAAGATCAACCCTGGTCTCATCAGACCATAACACAGTTTCACACATGCTTTTGGGAGACTTGATGTATTGCTTTGCGAATTTTAGCCGGCTCTGGATGTTTTTCTGTGTAAGAAAAGGCTTCCATCTTGAAACCCTACCCCATAGTCTAGACATATGGAGAATACAGGAGAATGTTGTCACATGTAGCACACAACCAGTACTTGCCAGAATTTCCTGCAGCTCCTTCAGTGTTGCTGTAAGTCTATTGGCAGCCTCCCTGACCAGTTTTCAAATTGTTTTTTCATCAATTTTGGAGGGACGTCCAGTTCTTTGCAACGTCACTGTTGTCCCGTATTTTCTCCACTTTCTGATGACTGTCTTCACTGTGTTCCATGGTATATCCAATGCTGTGGAAATTTATTTGTACCCTTCTCCTGACTGATACCTTTCAACAATGAGATTGCTTTGATCCTTTGTAAGCTCCCTGTGAACCATCGCTTTTGCTGTAGCAGGCAACTCAATAAATGTCAGGAAAATCCTACTAGGACAGCAGAACTTTCTTTGGGGTTAATCAGAGTCTCTTTAATTGATGGCAGGTATGTACCCAAGAAGACTGAATGTCATAATTAAATCAAAAGGTGCTTCAACAAAGTATTAGTTTAAGGATCTGCACACACAACAAAATAATGGTGTGCACACTTATGCAACCAGCGTATTGTATGTTTTTTATTTTTTTCCCCTAACAGATTTGTTTGTTTTTCAATTGAATTGTACAGGTCATAGGTCACATTAAAGGTGGGAAAAGTTTTTAAATGATTTATTGTGGTCTCATTTTTTTATATCACAAAAACCTGGCATTTTAACAGCGTGTGTACACTTTTTATATCCACTGTAGATAGTAATCTAGCCTTTGAACAAAACTTGTCTACAGTGATAACGAAATCATTCTATGTTGTGCAACTTATAAACAAATGTATGGCATCTAAGTCTAAGTAAGTCATCGTTCCACTGTATTCAGCATTCATTAGACCTGTGACTGAGTACAGTGCCCCCTTTGGTGTGTACCGAACCAGGCATATCCAACAAATGTCCATAGAGGTTCCTGACAAAAAGAATACAGGGCGAAAGTAAAATGTAGTATACAGACCACCTCAAGGACCTATCCCTGTATTTTGTCTCCTACAGGCTTTTGAGGAGAGATCTATGCCTGGCATACAGGGCATTGTCAGACCACATTCTGATGGAACTCCTGCATATCCACAAAACATACAGCACCAGAATTACTCGTTCTAAAGACTTAAACCTTGCCTGTGATATAAATAAGACCTGCAGGAGAGATAGGTATATATCCCAGAGACTACCCCATCTATGGAACAGGCTCCCTATCCATGTGAAGCAGAGTTCCTCCCTAACCCAATTCAAGTGCAACTTAGACAATTGAATAGGAAACTGGAACTTCATCCCTGGTTTAGCACCTGTGTCTCTAATGGACACAGGTAACCTGTAAATGGTTCATCTCTCAGGCCCATGCTTACACTTATCAAGGGTATCAGAACTTGTCAAGAGATTTGAGATGCATGGCTAGGCTTAAAAAGGCCCTTGTGGTCATTGGTCTAGTAAACACCTATGAACCTGAAAACAGCACTGACATCTAGGAAGAAAATACAAGCCATAAACCAATTTTCTCTTCCTGTCCTAACTTACAGTTTTAGAGTGATTCACTGGCCCCAAAATGTGTTGGATAGATTAGACAGGAAAACAAGAAGGATGCTTCATACTGACCAAATGATTTTTAAAAATCATTGCAAACCAAGGTTATATATTCCCCATTATGAAGGAAGTATGGGCCTCCTTGAAATTGATTACATATATAGATCTGCAATCGTGGGACTGCACACATATCTACTGAGCTCACAAGACCCAAATGTAGTGAAAGTTTTGAAACATGAGGAGAATAAATCTAGGATGACTTCCCTGCTTAGTCTAGCAGAAGCATATCAGCATCAAGCAGGAATGGAAATCAAACCACAAGTAGATAAAAATCAGGCAGCAACTGAATGTGCCAAAAAAACAAACGAAAGCGTATAAGGTGAAGGATCAGATGAGAAGGCAAGAAATGTGGAAAATGCATAAATATAGTTGCAAGTATAAAAAAAACTTCTGGAAGAACTTCATGTTGATCAGGATCAAATGCAGGAATGGTTAAGGAGAGGCAAATTCAAACCAAGAGATGAAAGGTTAATATTGGTGGCCCAAGACAGTGGGCTACGTACAGGTTGGTTTACAAAGTCCATTGAAAATGTGGGAGAAACAGCAAATGCAGGTTTTGTAAAACAGAATTAGAAACAGTTGCACACCTCATTGCTGGTGTGATATACTAATGGCAGAAGGACTGTATATAGAAAGGCATAATAACTTGGCAAGACTTTTGTACTGGGGATTGTGGAAAACTTATGACAATGAAGTAGTTGAAAAACACTGGCAACATGAACCACAAAGCATCACAGAAAATGATGAAGTCTGCATCACATGGGATCACCCATTGCCAACAGTTGAAAAGATAAATGCTAGAAAAATGGATGTAATGGTCCATGAAAAGAAGACAAAAGTAGCACTGATCATTGAAATCACCACACCCAGTGACTACAGTGTCTTGCATACAGAGAGACACAAAATCATAAAATATCAGGATTTGCAGGCAGAAATGAGAACAATGTAGAAGAAAGATACCCACACAGTTCCAATAATAGTAGGAGCAATGGGTCTTATAAAAAATAATCTACAATCATATTTAGATATGTTACCAGTACATGTAACTTCATATGAGTTGCAGGAGTCATTATTGGGCACATTGCGGATGCTGTGAAGAGCACTTCTGGCTGACATGAAAGATTGCAACAATACTAATTTCATGAACTTTAATCATACTTTGACTTAAGTAATGGGGTCCATTTCTGTCATGGTATTAGAAACCCAAAAGATTTGGAGACCTTAAAAAAAAGAGCCTTATGTCCCTTCCCTGTGGAAAAAATCCTTCATCCTTCCTCTCCACAAATATGGCACATCTACAGAAATCTCTGACTATAGGTCAATTGCTATTCTTTCACCACTATCAAAAATTCTAGAAAACTGTATCCATAAATGACTTTTTCAATACCTACTTGACAATAATCTCTCTCCCACCAAACATGGATTCAGACCAGCACACAGCACTATCACTGCTCTACTGTCCTTTACTGACACTGTCAACAAAGCTCGTGACTCAGGAAACTTTGTCTCTTCTCTCTTCTTAGATCTATCCAAAGCCTTTGATACTGTCTTCCACCCCCAACTGTTAGCCCAACTATCTCTTCTGAGCTTAACCAAAACATCCTTACAATTTCACTACCTATCTGTCTAACAGATATCAAACTGTCAGATGAAACTATAACTTCTCTCCTTACACACCTATTAGCACTGGGGTGCCCCAAGGCTCAATACTAGGTCCACTTCTCTTCAACATTTTTATTAACCATCTTAATACTGCCACCAAACAAGCCACCCTAACTCAATATGGTGATGACTCTACATTAACCTGTTCTGCCAGGACTCTCTCTCTCATCTACAAAGTTTAATGCAAGAAGCATTTAATTCCATTGAGTCTTGGATCACCAACAGCCATTTAATATTTAACACAAAAAAACATACACTTCTACTATTTTTACCAAAACCAATTTTTGACAGGTACCTCTCACTTTGCTATTACTTCTCTGAACAATACTTCAATCAGTGTGGTTTTACATACAAAACTGTTGCGTGTAACTATTGATAATAATCTTAAGTTTGACATACATATCAGCAACATCATAAAAAAACTAATCAAAAACTGGGCATGACATATAGGGCTAAGAAATTTATCTCTAACTCCACAAGAGTAACCCTTACCACCACCTACATCGATCTCTCACCCTCCCTTCTATACGCTTCACCTATTCTAACCAATCTTCACTCTTCCCTCAAAGCAAACCTTAGTCAGTGTTATAATAAAATAGCTAAATTTGCCAGAGGGCAGGCCCACCAATCCCACCATTGCTCTGCTCTCAAATCCCTAAATTTTCTCGAACTACCCTACCTTCTCACCTTTAATCAACTAACATTAACTCACAAAATACTCCTCATTTTCACAAATTTTTCCTGACCTACGCTTCTCTCACAAGTATCTACTATCTATTTACGAATTTCAAAGATCTAATGGGGTTAGTCTGTACTCTCACTGTGTTGCCAAATCATGGAATAGCATTCCAGAAGCAATTAGACTTATACCCCACTACTATTCCTTCAAGTCTAGGCTAAAAAAATATCTAACCAATAATTGGATCTGCCAATGCTCCATGCCATCTTAGTACTCTTTTCTATTCCATTCTTCCCCATTCTTAATAGATTTTCTATTGATATATCCTACTTCCTTTCCTGCTTTACCTACTTTCTAGCCTCACCTCTCTTTAATTACTTAACATTCTAATGTCCTTTCTTTATATTCTTACACTAACCTTTATCTATCCCAGAATTTATGACTGAAATTTACTATCTAGTTCTCCTGCCAGAAAGAGTATATGACTTTTACGACCTATTACTTATTCTGTTATATATATTTTCATGCATCATTATGTAACATGCATATTAGGAACTCTCTTTTGTCTTGTATGTAATGAATGTATGGTCAACTTTATTGCTTGCCTTATATTTTGCTTATTTTTTTATTCTATTAACAAATTGTACTACTTTCTTATTGTCTTAATATTTGTAACCATTGTTCAATTTTTTTAAAGTCTGTTTAATGTCTACCGTGTAGCTTTTCTCCTGGGCCTCCACTGAAAATGGGCTCATACTCAGTTGGACTTTCCTGGTAAACAAATGCCAAATAAAAAATAAAATAAATATTCTGTCCATGAAAATCATGAACAGAAGGGGAGATAATGACACACCACTGATTTAGTCCTTCTCCTACCTTGAACATACTGAGCTTAATTCTTCGTAAAGTGATACAAGTCTTATTCCTCAAATTCAGGGACCAAATTGCACATTGCCATAAGATCATGACTCATGTATCCTATTGCACACTGCCATAAGATCATGACTCATGTATCCTATTGCACACTGCCATAGGATCATGGTTCATGTATCGTATTGCACACTGCCATAAGATCATGACTCATGTATCCAATTGCACACTGCCAGAGGATCATGGTTCATGTACTCGATTGCAGACTGCCATAGGATCATGGCTCATGTATTGTACTGCACACTGCCATAGGATCATGGTTCATGTATTTATTGCACACTCTCATAGGATCATGGCTCATGCACCCTATTGCATGCTACCATAGGATCATGGCTCATATACTATTGTAACTTTTCTCACATGAGGTTTCCAGAGAAGATAAGATAGTCATGTATCTTCTTCAGGTCCATAAGACACATGTACACAATACTGGTAAAGCACTGTGATCCCTCCAATATATGTGCAAGGACAGTTTATTTATTCTTCTGGCCATTTTATTTTCAATGCCCTTTCAGTGTTGTAGCTATGTAAGAACCTCAGCTGTAGGATACAGAAACTAGAGATGCCAGAAACAGAAATGAAAGCTAAGAAAATCTTTTATTCCAGAGAAGGTAACACATGCAGCTAATTACAAAAAAAATTATTCTCAGTTGCATGCATCTTTAAAAAGACTATGTAGCTGGAAAGAAAAGCATAACAACTTGAAGGAATAGTAGTATATTCTTTCATTATGCATTGCTGCATTCATATTTCACTGAATATTGCTTGGCTCATGATGTCATTACCAGTACAGTGATGGGTTGCACATCATGGCATTTGTTAATTTTTTTAAATATTTTTTTGGGATCTTGCTTAGCCAGATAACAAAACTGAATATGATTATTAAACTGCTGCTTCCTTGATAAGTTTGTGACTAGCTAGGAAATTCTTTCAGCATAATATATTATGATGTCCCTTGCTAGTATGTGTATCACAACCTTTGTTCAATGTGTTTTAATGATTATTTATTCACTTTTCAGGATCACTTTGGCCTTGACGTACCATTCTACTTCTTCACCATTATCTGCCTTGTGAATCTCTTATTCACTGGATTATGGGTTCCTGAAACAAAAGGAAAATCTCTAGAGGAAATTGAGGCATACTTCAGAAATAATGAGATGGTATCACATGCTTCATAGCCATCCTGATTTCAAAAACTACATATGAAGAAAAACAGGAGAAACTTAGTTGAAGCATTTCTAAAAGCAGCAACACTAATTACCTGAAACGTTCACAACTAAGAAAAATACCAGTTTACTAGTTTATAACTATAGATGTTAAGTCCAGCTGTTTATTATTTTTTCCTTTCCTGCAGCTGACCATCAGGGAATACTAGTGCCACTCCTCAATTGCCAGGTCTACCAACCCCTCATGCTACTTACTCTAATAATGGTCAGGATCAACAATGAATTCAGGATGTTCCAGATCTGTGCTGGATGCCAGAAAGGTTTTTTATTTTTATGACCCAGCCTCAGTGGCAGCTGGTTGCTTCAAATCAAAGGGGGGCTGCAGGACATAACTGAATGTGTGGGGCCAATGGGAAGGGGTGTGGCCAACTAGAAAGAGGTGGGGCAATGCTAAAAACCACAAAAACTGGGATTTTAATTAAATACACTGCCCTGGGTGCCAAACCATCATTATGAGAGTCCAGTCAAGACAAAATGAAGTGTAGAAGAAAAAAAAATATTTCAACGCATTGGCTACATGGCAGCTTACTTAATATCTAGATGGAAACAAAAAGGTTGTGAGGCATGAAAAAATAAATTACTTTTTAAATACATTACTGGAATGCCAGTCAAAATCAAGTGTAAAAAACAAGCAGCACTCAACTCAAACCACTTCTCCTTGGACTGTAGTTCTAATTATAATGTATATTCAGTTTTATAAAAGTACCAAGTAACATGCTGAAAATAGTAATCTCTGTGATACCCCCACTTGTAAAGATGTTTCTTATCCAAAAAAGACCTGCTCCTTGACAACAATCTACTTGTTTCATGGGGAAAATATGATCAAAGTAAAATATGAACAGCAAACAAGAAACAAGCTCAAGATAAAATGCTTAAAGGATTACTGCACAGGTTATGGACCACACATGACAGATTGGCATTCTGTTTAGTTTACAGGTAGAGCCTGCAAAGATGACTGCAAGTCGACAACAAATGTAATGAGCTTCTGAAAATACTGTAATCCTGTCCTTTATTACAAATACTGTCATATGCATTTCAATACTCAAGGCTCATACGCTATCTAATTATATAAATATTCTCTGCATGGCAACAACAAAAAGGCTTTCAATGTTGGCAGTTCTTTAACAGTATGCTTATTAAAGCTTACTTGCATCTTATAGTTTCAGACAAGCTTGCCTGATGGTCATTAAAGCATTGCTACTTAAACACAGAGCAACAAGCAGTGCAACAACACACATTTTCTGAATAAAAAGAAGCATAAATCAGCAGTATAAAAATATGACAGAAAAACAGAATATTCTGCAAAAGTCAAGGACTGATGAAAAGCTAGTGTAGTATCTGTGCCTACCTTGGATGGAGGGATACTCTGCACACTTAACACTGCATAATTGCTCCTTGCCTTGCTTGAACACCTCCAGAGACACTATGTGGGAGAGTGGGGTGCAACAAGTATGCCACAATTTGAAATGTCTCTGGCTGACGATGATGGTCCTGACACATTTGTCATACCTCTGAACCTCAGAGCAAGAAATCTGGACAAAGCCATAAATTGAAGTGGGACAAAGGTCCAAAAATGAGGACACTTTTTAAATATTGCTCTTATAAACTTAGAAAGATAATTAGGTCTTGCATTAGTATAAATTTTCTGAAGGGTATGAAATCTGAAACTCAAATGTCTGTCATTATTTTCTAAATTCAGTCTTTAATGATTTGCCACTAATTTGCCAGAAATACACAATTTTATGAAAAACAGACCAAAATGTGATGCAAAAATATAAAATAGCCACAAAATACAGCTGGGAACCTGTCAAAGAAGGGACACTTTTTTAAATATTAGTACTGTTAATTTGAGCAGCTGACAAAATAAGAAAATCTATATGCATTTCTGAAATTAAAAGTAATCTATAACTCTGATCATTACAATTATTTATCAATAGTAAACCCTCCATGTTTTCTTCCAAATATGCCATTTTGCAGAGGGGTTATTAGGGGGTGAGCAACATTTTGAGCCAAAATCAGGACAGTTGAGAGGTTTGGATATACCTGATTCTATAAAGCAATTTATTTGCACATACCTCTTAATGTAGGAAATTTGGACAAGGCCAAATATATTGGGGGAACACACAAATAGTACTAAAATTGCTCTTGTATAAACTTAGACAGTTGACAGAATAACAGGTCTTGCATGCATTTTTCTGAAGGGTATGAAGTCTGAAACTGAATGTCTGTCATTATTTAGTGACTTCATTCCTAAATGATTTGTCAGAAAACCACAAATGTTATAAGGAACAAATCAAAAATAAGAAGCAAAAATCTATTCATTCTGCAAAAATCTGGACAGTTGAGAGGTATAGTTCAGCTGGGGCCATCTGAGTTTGCTGCCCTCCCCCCCCCTCACAAGATCATGGTTGAAGAATGAGGCCTTCCCCCTGCAGCTATTCCACTGTCCCATTACTTGGCTATTTTGCCCAATTTACCATAAACACTGTAATGTGCATACTGCTTTACTTCTACAATGATTTGTATTTCTTTAAAAAGTTTTATTTTACATTTTACAGCACAAACACTAATAGACATCTGCTAAACAAAGCAATGAAGTCTCACAATGAAAATAGACTTAGCATTAAAACTTCTCTGCCCTTGAAACTCACATTCATTGGAACAACATTGAAACCCACATTCAAAGAAAATACATCTGGTCAGTGGCAGATAAAGATTAACTTTGAGTTGTTTTCAAATCATAGTCCCCTTGCACAGGAAATGTACGTGTGTTCTTTGATACACCTTCCTCACTGTATTAAATTAAATTCCTTGTATAATACACTACAGTTGTTAGAAGACATTTATTGTTTTGAACATTTTTCAGTAAACAATGAAACAAAATGCTTGTACCAATAATGACAAAACTGCCCAATTCAGAACATTTCCTTCATAAAAGTCTACTCAAAGTTCTACAATCCACCAGTAACAGTAAATATGCACAATCACTGCAGAAGTAAAACTCCTCTAAATAATTCCACATTAAAGAGATCTGTAACCAATAAAGAGGTCGCTGCTAGCACACAACTTTATATTTCATTGTTTCATCTACAAATAAAGTGCCTGTTGCCCTTGAGGAATAAATTGCCTCTGTTAAATAAAACAAAATGATAAGCTAGTAATATTGCAATAGGGAATGGATGGCAAACTGATAACAGGTTCATTGTTACTAGGTATCTCCACCAAAAGGGATATTCGCAGGACTGCAGCATCCACCCCCTTTAAAAGTACAATACAATACTCTATCAGCAATGCATCTATATACTGTGGGAGTAGAACTCACAGCCTTCTGCATCAAAAGCAA
This sequence comes from Protopterus annectens, assembly GCF_019279795.1. Taxonomy (NCBI): domain Eukaryota; kingdom Metazoa; phylum Chordata; order Ceratodontiformes; family Protopteridae; genus Protopterus; species Protopterus annectens. The sequence goes on along the minus strand of NC_056750.1, from coordinate 616,005,019 downwards.
GTGCACTTCATGTTGTGTTATTAACAATACAAGCAGACTCATGATAAGCAGCACTACACTTCTCTTCAAACTCTCAGCTCCTTTTAAAATCCACTTGACACAACTGTATCTCTCAACTTTGAAGCACAACAAATCTGGAAAAAGCCAAAATATATGGGGGGGGGACAAAACCACAACAATTAGGCACACATTTTAAACATTGCTTATATAATCATGGAAATTTGCTTGAATAAACTGCTGTGTTACCACCATGCATTTCACTGCCAAGTCTTGGCCCCCCTGACTCTATATACTACAGTCAGAGCAACATACCACTATGCCAAATCAGCTGTTTCTTGAAAGATAGGTAGACCGAAACTTAAATGGCTATCATTTCATGAATTCAGTTCTCACCATTTCTCTCAACTTCTTAGCACAAAACACCTAGACAAAGCCAATAATGGCTGAATACATCCCCCCAAACATATTCAGTGAATTCAGTTCTCACCATGGCTTTCAACCTGTTGGCAAAAAACCTGGACAAAGCCAACAATGATCTTATAAACAGAAAATTGCTCGACTAAAAGGTTTTGTGTTACCATGTACTTTCTGAAGAATATGAAGTCTGAAATTCAAATGCCTGTCATTATCTTCTAGAAAAACACAGATTTTATGAGGAACAGAACAGCAATTTAAAGCAAAAATAAAATGCTGGGTTACCGCCATACATTTCACTGCCTAGTCTTGAACCCAGGACCCTATACACTACAGTCAGAGCAACATACCACTCTGCCAAATAAGCTGTTTCTTGAAAGACAGGTAGACTGAAACGTAAATGGCTATCATTTAGTGAATTCAGTTCTCACCATAGCGCTCAACTTCTTAGCACAAAACACCTAGACAAAGCCAATAATGGCCTAATACAGCACCTCAAACATATTAATTGAATTCAGTTTTCACCGTAGCTTTCAACCTGTTAGCACAAAAAACCTGGACAAAGCCAACAATGATCTATAAACAGAAAATTGCTAAAATAAAAGGTTTTGTATTATCATGTACTTTCTAAAGAATATGAAGTCTGAAATTCGCCTGTCATTATTTTCCAGAAAAAACACAGATTTTATGAGGAACAGAACAGCAATATGAAGCAAAACTTTCACAAGTAGTGGTGAGTAGGGAATTCAAGCTCTTGCTACCTACTCCCAAGGTACAGGGTTTGAGTCTAGCTACCACCACATATATTTCCTGAGTTCTTCTAGTCACCGGGGGCATTTTTTACACACACACTACCTGAACTTAATTTCCTTCCTTCCTTCCACTTACATCCTACCCCTTCCTGCAGCAGCTCAATTCATAGGTTCATAGGTTGTTATTAGGCTATCAGCCCTAGGGCCTATACAAGCCTAGCCATAACAATTCCCTGCATATTTCTTCCCACAATATTTACTTCCCTGGACCCCTGTCTAGCAGGGTGACTGACGTGATCCCCAGGGTGAATTTCCAATCGTCAAGGTTCCTTTTGAAGAGGGCCAAGGAGGCGCTATGCCTGACATGTATGGGTAGTCTATTCCAGAGTATGGGGAGTCTCTGGGTCAGGAACCTATCCCTCCAGCATGTATTGCTTATTGTGATGACAAAGTTTAAATCTCTGGAGTGTGTGGCTCTGAGGGATTGGGATTTCTTTAAGTGGAGCATGTCCAACAGCTCATGGTTTGACATGGCCTTGTATGTTAAGCAGAGATTGCCTCTGAGTAGACGATATGCCACAGAGTATAGCTGGAGATTTTTTAGACAGTCAGCATAAGACATCTGCTTTAGGCCTGTGATTCTTTTAGCAAGGTATTTCTGCGGCCTTTTCAGCTGTTGCAGATGTCTTGTGAGGTACATAAACAGGGCATTGTACTCTATAATGGTTCTAATGAGGGATGAGTACAGTGAGACAATGACCTCCTTTTTTCTGGATGAAAAGCCCTTAGTGATGAGGTGTGCCACATAGAAGGATTTCCTGACTGTTGTGACGATGTGGTTATCAAAGGTGAGACCACTGTCCATCTATGTCCCTAAGTCTCTCATCACACTTTCAGTGTTTAGTGTACTGCCACCTATGTGGTACTTAATGGGTAACTGTTTTGTTCCCAAAGGGGATAACTATACATTTCTTGGCATTAAGCTTGAGCCCATGGCTCTGGCACCAAGCATATGTTTCTGTAAGGCCCTTTTGTAGAATATCCACATCATTTGGGGATTCAATAATGGCTCCCAGTTTGCAGTCATCTGCAAACTTTGTTAGCCAGAGTCCCTTAGTGTTGGCGTGTATATCAGAGAAGTAGATGCCAAACAAGAGCGGTCCCAGGACTGAACCCTGAGGTACTCCACTTGTCACTTGTCTGGAGCTGGATTTGGAGTCAGCTACTTTTACAATTTGGGTTCTGTCAGTAAGCCAGTTGGCAACCCATCAAGTGACATAGGGATTTATGCCAAGCCTAGTAAGTTTATCTGTGATTCCAGAGTGGGGGATGATGTCAAAGGCCTTGGCAAGGTCCAGATAGGCTGTGTGGACTGCCTTACCCTAATCCACAGCTTTGAAGACTGATTCTAAGAAGTCAATCAGGTTCAGGAGACAAGATCGGCCCTTCACAAACCCAAACTGGGTGAGGTCCAGTGTTTAAAGGTTGCCATTCCAAATGCATGTTTCAAAAACCCTGTGAGACAGCAGCAAGGTCCTTGTCTCCGCAACAGCAGGCTGCAGCCTGCAGACGTTGCAGTCCAATCCCCTTCCAGTCTATGCAGTTGTAACTGCATAGACTTCTGGGATCTCTGTACACAGAATGGCTGTCTTCCTATCTGGACTGGTTCATTACCAGTCCGGATTCCTGTGTTCATGCATGATGTTCTGGGACTGCCAATCACGCATGTGCGGACATCCAGGACTCGCATTTGTTTTTTTTTTATTTCTCGTCTTTTTTCGTTTTTTTTTTTCTTTTAAGTTTGTTTTATTTTCTGGGGCGGACTGCAGTCCTGCATTCCAATAGCATGAGCCGCACCTGTCTAGCCTCATTCCCCCTCCTCCTTTGAATTCACCTTGGTATGTCTAAGCTCTTCTCCCCTGTGTGGACCATGCCTTCCCACTGGGGAACACCTTCCCAGAATGAACTGACTCACCCCTTCTTTCCAGTGCCTCAGATGCCAGAGCTAGTAATTGAACCTGGTTTTCTCAGGGTGTAGTTAGGGCTTTATCACTCTATGCCACAGTACTGGCATCAGGTGTTTGATATTGTTTGCTAATACTTAGTGTTTTGATATTTAACACATTTACACTGTCGTATAAATTTGTCATAAATAACCAGTACAATTGTGTCAGTTGTTGGCTATTTTTCTCTACTGCTTCCTGAAGAAGCAGATGTAGAGTGCATTACATGTAGCATGATGTAGCAACACTAAATAAAAACAAGCAATGCAAAAATACTAGTCACGAATTTTGCTGTGAATCCAGCAGTAGATTCTTGGAAAGGATCTGCAATTTCCAAGAAAATCAATATATAATAAAAATATAGGGACAACCACAAAGCATTCTTTAGCTATGTCCACTACCTCAAAGGCAATACATAATTGTGTGCAAAGCTCATTATAAATGGAACCACCTATACTGAGCCAGAAGTTTTAGCAAATTTCCTGGCTGATAAATTTAACTCCAACTTTACCCCTCTCCCCCTTTAAACCTCCCTCAGGAATATAACTCCCCCTACTATCACTAGGGAACAGGTCCTTAATGCTCTCTTTAAGATCAAGAACATTGCATCAATGGGCCCAGATAATATCCCAGGATGCCTTATAAATAGCATGAAATATGACCTATCAAGGCCTCTGGAATTGCTATTTAACTAAAGCTTCCAAATAGGCTTCATGCCTCATGAATGGAGAACAGCAACAGTCATCCCTCTATACAAAGGTGGGCCATCTATACACCCTGGAAACTACAAGCCCATAAGTCTCACAACTCTTATATGTAAAGCCGTGGAAAGAATTATCATGGAAATGATCAACAGAGATGTAGTAAACCTTCAGACACTGGACACAACCCAGTTTGGTTTTGTCAAGGGCAAATCATGCCTACTCAACCTGGTGAACTTTTCTTGAGAAGGTGACGAAAGCAATGGATGAGGGAAAAATGGTTCACACTGCCTAGCTTGACCTGGCCAAGGCATTTCACACAATACCCTACTTGGGCATTTTTGACATACTCAAGAGGTTAGGTACAAACTCATATGTCACCCGGTGGATAGCCAACTGCCTCACAGACAGGACCCCTAAAGTTAGAACTGGGGAGCCCACCTCTAAAACGAGACCATTTACAAGTGGAGTCCCTCGGGGATCAGTCCTTGGACCACTCCTTTTTGGTATTTACTTCTCTGAAGTCAAGGCCAATGTCAATGGTCTCTGGATGAATACATTTGTAGATGATTCCAAATTAGGAGCTGTCACTGAATCCCACCACCAGCACAAATGTTCTCCAGGAGGGGCTGACATAGACAAACAACTGGTGTCAGAGCCATGGACTAAAACTAAATGCCAAGAAATGGGTGATAGTATCCTTTGGGAAGTCATCCACCCCTGGTAACTATCATATTGGCAATGCACCCCTTGGAGCTGACCCAGTAGTCAGGGACTTTAGGGAAACACACAGATAATAATCTGGCCATTGACCATCATGTGTCTACAGTAGTGAGGAAATCATTCTATGTTGCAGAACTTATAAACAAAGGTATGGCATCCAAGTCCAAGGAAGTCATTGTTCCACTGTATTTGGCATTCATCAGACGTATCATTGAGTACAATGCCCTCTTTGGTATGTACATAACCAGGCATATCCAATGACTGGAATGTCCACAGAGGTTCCTCACAAAAAGAATACAAGCCGTAAGTAAAATGTCATATGCAGACTGTGTCAAGGCCTTATCCCTGTATTCTATCTCCTACAGGCTTTTGAGGGAAGATCTGTGCTTGCATACAAGGCATTGTCAGACCTCACTATGATGGACCTTCTGCATATCCATGAAACAAACAGCACCAGAATTACCCATTCTAAAGACTTAAACCTTGCTTGTGATATAAATAGGACCTGCTAGGGAGACAGGTATGTATCCCACAGACTACCCAGTCAATGGAACAGGCTCCCCATCCATGTGGAGCAGAGTTCTTCCCTAACTCAATTCAAGTGCAACTTGGGCAATTGGATGGGGAACAAGAAATTCATCCCTGATTTGGCACCTATGTCTCTAATGGACACAGACAACCTGTAAGGGGTTCATCTCTTAGGCCCCTGCTTGTAAATGTTTCATCTCCCAAACCCCTGCTTACACTTATCAAGGGTATCAGAACTTGTCAGAGATTTGGGATGCATGGCTAGGCTTAAAAATGGTTGTTAGCCTAGTAAACACCTGTGAACCTATATAAAAAAGGGGAAACTGAATAAAATTAAAAAAAAATAAAAACTCTCAACAAATGAGGAATCCAGCTTAGGTTTATGAAAATGAATCCATCGACTACAGTCTAAGTCAAAAAACAAGTTAGCAAAACTGCAATCCATGATTTTGCTTCTTATAGATTGGAAAGTTCCTGTTATAAACTAATGCAAGGACCTGTGCCCCTACTACAACTGCTGTTACGATAACTCCAGATAACCAGAAATCTCCCCCGCAGTGACCTGTTCAGAGGAATTATTATTTTAATGAAGTGTCTGAAAATGCCAGTTTGCATGCCAGGCTATCAAATGACTAACACCCATCAGTTGAGTTTTTTGACTAACAACTGGAAGAGCATTTTGGTACCTACCTGCTACTACTATTTAGAATGTAGACTTAGATGAAAATTGTTGACTTATGATGAAGAGTAGAGAACAAAAATAAATGACTCCTTCCACTGAAAGTACTGCCAAAAAAATCCAAATAGCAAATCCAAAAGTAAGGCAAGTGTTACCATGCTGTATATGAAGCAACTTCACTTTATTAAAACAATAAAAGCAGTATCATAAGCGCTCTCGGGTAAATCCCTTCATCAGATGATAAAACACTAGTAAAAACATAATATCTAATGTAGTACAACACAGCCAATAAAAATCAATAGTTTACCCTCCTTTTTGCTAGAGCTGGTTTTAAAGGGACAGCAACATTTAATCCTAGGGCTTTGTCAGCTCCCAGTCTAAGAATCCATTGCATCTCTTTGTATTCAGTTTCATTATACAAGTCACCCATTCTTTGACTTCTATTTACAACACATATAACCATGAAGGCAAATACACAATCACTATGCAATTCTATATGCTTGTACAGCGCATTGTGTTCTTTTCTTAACCTTATATCTGATAGATGCTTAAAAATTCTATCTTTAAGTCTGCAATTTGTTTTTCCTACATAACATGCATATTTTGTGTCAAGAACCTATGCATTTTAAAAATTCAGGCATTAAGAAGAAGGGAACTTATCCATGCCTACATTGTAAAGCCTGTAAGCACATTCTACAGGGAAAATGTTTTATATATCCCAGGGCCAACAAGAATTGCTTTTTGAATATGTATGCTGACTGTAACATGCAAAATGTTGCCTTTATTGCGAACTGTTAACAGTGTACTGCATATTATGCAGGAAAAACAAATTGCAGACTTAAAGGTAGATTTTTAAGCATCTATCAGATATAAGGTTAAGAAAAGAACACAATGCACTGTACAAGCATATAGAATTGCATAGTGATCATGTATTTGCCTTCATGGTTATATGTGTTGTAAATAGAATTCAAAGAATGGGTGACTTGTATAATGAAACTGAATACAAAGAGATGCAATGGATTCTTAGAGTGGGAGCTGACAAAGTTCCGACATTAAATGTTGTTGTCTCTTTAAAACCAGCTCTAGCAAAAAAAATTGATTTTCATTGGCTGTGTTGCACTATATTAGATACTATGTTTTTACTGATGAAGGGATTAACCCAAAAGCTCTTATGATACTGCTTTTATTGTTTTAATACAGTGAAGTTGCTTCATATACAGCGTGGTAGTACTTGCCTTACTTTTGGATTTATTATTTATTATGATAAAGAGTGGCTGAGCAATGGGAACCATGTTTTCTATTAAGTCATTATAATGTGAAGAGTAGAAACAGAAAAAAAGATAAATGCATATTAGTCATAAAGGTTACACTGTACTGTACCACTATGTTTCTTTTCTAAATGTATTAAGACACTGTGCAAAGGCTAAACAAACTGTGTAATACTTAAAGTTTAATTAGTATTTTTCTTAAGCAACTGAATACTTGCAAAACTGAATTCTTCTATGTACTGCTCTAACAAGAGTAGAGGCTTATATTAACTTAGTATCATTGCATTTTGTTATTGTAACATTATTATGTGATAGTAAAATCAGGGAAATGTTAAACTTTATAAGAATACGTAGTATTTGTCAGTGGCGTTTTTTTTTTTCTCAAATCTAGTGAGCACTACAGGAAACTTAAGGGTTATTTCTTGCATTTCCTTTTTTGGGTATTGATTTACTTAAAATGTCATTATAATGAAAATGTTTATAGAATAAATATTAAAGCAGAACCAAGAAATTAAGTAAACCAAAGATAAAACTCTTAAAAGGTTACAAAGCAAAAAACTATTAACATGGAAATCTTTTTCGGACTTGGAGGAACGTAAACCACAACCAGAACTTAAAGTAGAAAACTTTAATCATCACTTTCAAAACATACAAAGCTTAAAAATTTAACAGTTACAAATGATATACACACCTTTAGATGGTTAAGATTCCTTTTCCACCCTACCGGTTCCATTTTTAGAATGATTTACACATTTAAATTACCGTTTAAGCCAGGGGAGTGTCTGCTTGCAGTTTAATTTGCCATCTGAGTTCTTTCACTTCGAGCTGGGGGTCGCATTCTCCCCACAAACTAGAAATTTTTTCTAATACAATAAAGGTAAATTCTTTGCACTGAGGCCTACCCAAATTGGTCCTAGCTAATGCATTTTTAAGGTCACCCTTTCTTAATGCCTGACTGTGTTCCTTAATTTGATCGCTCAACTTCCTGATGGTTTTCCCTATGTAGAACGCATCACATTGAACACAAAAAGCAAGATAAACTAAATTGGTGGTGTTACAGTCATAGGCTTCTTGAAAGGAAATTCTGAACCTGGGAGATCTCAAAGTAAAAGATTTACCTATGGCTATGTATATGCAGCATACGCATCTGCCGCAGCAATACATTTCTGGAGTGGAGGTGGAGGTCTTAGTGTTATGGGAGAGCCCAGAGTCAAACAGCAACTTGAGAGACTGTGTTTTCTTGTAGCCTAAGACAGGGGAGGGTCCTAGGGCCTTGGCCAATTTGTGGCTATTGCTAATGATCTCCCAGTTCTTACTAAGGATGTCTCTTATGACTTGTATGTCTAGGGAGATTGGGAGAGGGAATCTGGTGTTGTCATTGACATTAGCATGCCTAGTGTTAATGAAGCCATGTTTTCAGATAGTGGTATCTACTGTACTTATTGTCCATCACTTCTTTGAGAATCTGATTAATTAAAGCCTCTGGATAATGCTTTTCAACAAAAAGCTGCTTCAGGAATTGACTTTCTTTAGCAAACTTGCTGTCTTCACTAACTATGCGGCTTAACCATATGAATTGCCCTTTCACTATATTCCTTTTCATAAATAAGGGGTGTTGGCTGGTGAAATCCAGATAGTTGTTCCAAAAGGTACTCTTTCTGGGGATTGTAGAAGCAAACTTACTAGTCTCAGGAAAGGGTAATATCCAGAAAGTTAACTACATTACCTATACCTGAAAGGGTGAAGTCAAGGAACCCTATGCTTTGACTCACTCTGGTGAGAAACAATTCCAGCTCAATTTGAGACCCTCTCCACAGGAAAAAGATGTCTGTATAACATTTATACACACTAACAAATTCAAAACCTTCAAGTCTGGAGAGAATGTCTGCTTCCCAGGAACTGAGCACCAAATTGGTATAAGCTGGTGCCATTTTGGCACCCATGGCTACCCCTTGTAGTTGTTGATAAATCGTGCCATTGAAAGAAAAAAGTTATTTTCCAGTACTAGTTTCAATAATGTTACATAAGCTTGAATTCTATCTGGAGAGGTTTGGGCGTGTTTCACCAGATAATCTCTGACAGAATCTAAGCCCTCCTGGTGTGGGATGCTAGTGAAAAGGGCCACAATATCAAGAGTCACCATGGTTCACTGACCTGTGAAAGATGTGCTTTTGTGGATCGCATTAAGGAATTCTCAGGAGTCCTTAAGATAGAAATGGGAACTTTGTACTAGTGGGTTAAGAAAGAAATCAAGAAGTGCTGCATTGTACTCAGTTTTCATTTTTTTAGATGCTGCAATCTGTCTAAGGGGGGGGGGGATCAATTGGGTTTTTGTGTGAAAATTTGTCAAATTTTTAATTTAAGAAATGAAGTACTCTGGTTACACCATTGGAACTGTATAAGTGGTTCTATTGAATTGTGATATATTTTACAAATGATGTATAAATATTGATAATTTCATTTGGAAAAAAAATGTTTACATTTCACATGGTAGTGCATTAAAACAGTAAAATAACTAAACCCTTTTTGTTGTATGGTTAAGTCTGGTATCAGGTAAATTTGCTGCAAGAAGAAATACTCATTATACTTTCAGCAGCCCCCCAGATTAAACCTACTTATCTAAGTCACTCTAACATGTGTGAGGGAGCCATTGTAAGTGTGCTTTGGCAGTCAGTCTGACCAATATTACTCAAAGTGTTAAGCATCAGTGTAAAATGCTTACAGTGACATCTGGCCGTGCACGTCTGTTCACCTGGTGGAAGTACAGATGGGATCAGTTAGCAGGCATCGGCCACAGTGACATCTGTTCTTTTAACAGTGAAGTCAATATCACATGCTAGGTGATATTTGATGTCAGAACAGTTAAGGTCAATGCTCACAATTTTGTGTTCATGTGCATATCTTGATGAGCCAGGCACTGGAATCAGTTTTAATGTCTAAGGAAAAGGATACCAAAAAGGACTAACTCCAGGACAGAGCTTTGGTGGACTCTACTGGCGACAGAGATAGTGAGGATAAGAATCATCCTATTGCTAACTGTTGCCAACAGCAATGTAACCAGTTTTGGGCCAGACTTATTATAGCTTAATTGACTGTTAGATGTCTGAATTTATCTCAGATTTTATTATGAGGTACAGCTTCAGACACATTAGCTACATCAACACAAAACTGCATGGGCAGACAAACTTTCATGCAGAGAGGTAGTCACACGCTCAAAGTAATTTACAAAGTTAAGCTTATTATATTTACCCTTTTTTAATTTTTGTAAATGTCTTGAGATTTCTGTTATCTTGACAGAAATGGACCCCATTCTTAAGTCTTAAGTCTTAAGTTAAAATTTATGAGATTCATATTGCTTCAATCTTAGATGTCTTTATTCACACTGCTGTAGTTTCTACATGCATATCCTGACATGTTATAACTTTAAGTCTTTCGTTACACAGGATACTATAATTGCTAGGTATAGCTATTTCGATGATTAATGCTATTGTGTCCTTTTTTCTTCAGCTGCAGTATTTGATTTTCTTGCTTCTACTTTCTTGACTGTTGGTACTGGACAATCTCAATTGCATTGCTTCTTTATCTACCATACTAGGTTAGGTACAGAGAAGGACATTTTCTGTGTCTGCCTGGAGACATTTCATGATGATTCTCTCTGTTCCCTTTCTCAATACACTTGTGAAGCTCACAGGTGTGTAACTATTGCATGGTTATTTTGTCAAATTATCTTAACCTCCTCTGCCTACATCTCTTTCCTTGGCATGTTTCCACAAACAAATTTCCCATGTAAGAAAGTATATGCAGAAGCTCTTAAGAATAGCTATCCTGACTCACCTACAAGACCACTGAAGACTCAGATAGTCCAGACTTTGTTGGTGAAAATATATGAGACCTGATGCCTGACTTGTGTGGTCTCAACACATTTATTCCAATGGAGTTGTTTTCAGTGGATGACCCTTCATTCCCTTCTCATATTCCTATACTGGTGAGGCTAGGTGTGCTGTTCTGATCATCAAGAGGCTTTGATTAACATAAATAAGAGTCCTATACCTGCTGGCTCCATAGTGCAGAGTGATGAAGTCCTGGCTATGACTCAAATGACCTGGGTTCATTTTACAGTTTGGGTAATGAAGTAGCTGATGGCAGAGGAAAGAGGAATGCTGAAGCAATTCCTGCTCACCTCTTTTCAGGGGACAAGTCATGAAGATGTGCCAGACACACCCAGAGTATGCTTTCCAGTGGTGAAGCCAGAGCTGTGGCGGTGGTAGCTGCTGGACTGCTGACTTGGCAGGCATGACAGAGAAACAGAAACATCACAATGCAGGTGATGGCTTCCTTTAGAGAATATTGCATGTCCATCTTTATAACCTGATCCAGCACAGAAAAAAATCTACAGGGCTTGTAGAAAAAGTCCTCTCATAACCAGCACATATGACATTGTAGGCAGGCTCACTCCTCTCTGCCTCTCATCAAAATTCCAAATTCTTATCGTAGCGTGCAAAGTCACCCCGAGGGCTAGCATCCTGTGATTCATGGGGTACTGGACAGAACGTTTTAGAAGAACTAGAAGGAATGCTTAGCAGCAGATAGTCAGCTACCATAAAAATTAACTAAAAAAGTGAAGAGATTCCATTGCTTCCAGAGAGGAGCTGGTCATTTCAGTCATGCACTGTCTGCCTGTGGCAAACCTATTTGGCACTACAAGTTGCTGAAAAATGTTCATAGAGGGCATGTTAGTAGCAATGGTCATATGTGTTTACAAGGTATAAGACTGTTTACCTGTTTGAATGATTGGTTTCTAGTGGACAGCAGCAGAGAAAGTCTAATTTCACAGAAGGAGTCTCTGCTTCATATCTCACTCTTTAGGAATCATTGCAAACTTTGCAAATTATCACCTAACTACAATGCACTCTTGACTTTTATAGTTCCACAGATTTCAAAATTTGTTAAGATTTTGTACTACTTCATTTCAGCATCTGTCCATGCCTTCTTTTTCAGACAGTATTTGCTTAGAAGCTAATGGTCTAATGGATACCTCAATCTTGGTGGCAACTCATGTAAACTAACAAATGAAAGTTCTACAGTGGGTTCAATACTCAAACTCATTGAATCCACCAGTTAAGAATTCCTATCTTTGCAGGAACCACTTCAGTTGGGGGACCGACCACTCAAATCTTTGGCCAGGCAAATCATTTGTTCCGTTTCTTTAAAAAGCCACATTGACTATGGATGCCTTGTGTCTGAGATTTGGAGGACATTGCCTAGTTCACATGGTAAAAGGCGAGAGACTTGAGGGAAAACTATAAGGCAATTAAAAAAGAAATGCTACTACTACAAAAATAGACTGCCAAAAACTCTTAGAAAGATACATATCATAAAAGCACTAGATACATTGTCAAAACAGATCAGAATTTCTTTTATGTGATTTCCAATAATAAATGAAATTATCAACACATGCAAAAAAAAAAACAGATGATGTAAGAAGAAATATAAAGGAAACATACAGAACAAGCAATTCAAAAAATATAAAAGGTTCTGGGAAAGAAAACAGTTATAACACTACCAAAACAAGAAAAAAAAGAAATACATTTTGGAGAAGTATATATGAAGATCCTGTTGAACATAAAGATTTGGATTACTATCTCAACTACAATCACCCAAGACGACTCCTCTGTTGAGATTTGTCTAGAACAATCCCAACTAGTCTTGAATCCCCCCCAAAAAGTTCATCTTGTACCTCGAGTAAATTCCCACTACCTAGCACTGATGTAAATATATTCCAACACCAGCAAAACAGAATCTCTCTGTCCTTGTTTCTCAAAGTCCCACACCATTTCATCTTCATCCCTTTTCACTGTGATTTATAATCACCTGATTGTTATAAGCCTTAACTGTGTAGCTTTAAAGTATCCATTCAAATTAATTAATCCTAAACCACCACCTTCTTCAGAGAGGCTGAACTTGTCCCACATAACTCTTGCCCTCTTCCTCCCAATCAAATTCCTTTAAACCTTTAATTATGGTCAACAGCTTCTGAAGTTGTTAAATATGTCTGACCTGTATATAAAATTAAATCATTTTCATTGCTTGCATCTTACTATCCTTGTCCATAATTGAGAGCTGTAAGTTTCTGTTTTTGTATTTTTTTTGTCTTTTCTAACATATTCTTGGCAGCTCCAACAAAATAATTTTTAATCCGTACACCTGAATGCTTTATCTTATGTCCCCATAAATGAGTATTACTGAGCCATTTCGGATGTGGGTATGTAGTTTACCATTCTAGCTTAGATTTTATCTTTGTTAATTTTGTATCCCCAAAAGACTTCTAACTGTCTCAAAATGGGGTACCTATTAGATGACCAAAGACACATTTTATCCAATGCGTTTTGGTCGAACTTAAAACAATGAAAAGGCAAAATAGCAAAGTGGCTTTTAAGCAAATTCTTTTCCAGGGAAATAATTTGCTTGGCCGCTTCCATTACTTTGCTGTTTTCGGCACTGTAGTGCGATCTTGGAGTTGGTATATTTAAGTAGGGGAGTGTGGGGTGCAAAGCCCCCCCACTTTATGTATTACTTCAATTTTATTTATTTATTTTTTATTTTTTTTCCCCCTTGGAAAAAAATCACTGTTCTGAGCTTTCGAGATTGTAAGCTTTCTCTTACATGGGATCAGTTATTCATAGTTTGCTTTTTTAAGTGTTCGATTATATAATATATATCCCTCAAAATGTCCTTTTCTGGATTTATCAAATATAGAATATTTGTGGTTAAAGCTAGCTTTTCTTTACTACCGTACCAGTTGTATCCTAGAATTTTGAGTCCCTTGTTTTCTTTGCCAGTGACCTTAAATGTAAAGCAAATAAAGGGAAAGGGGACACCCCTGCAAGGTTCCTCTGTTCAAACACAGTATATCAGAGAGGAACACTCCCACCTTAATTCTTCCCTCTAAATATATCCTCCTAACTAATCCGATTATTCTCTTTGGGAATACAAATGCTTTTATTGCCCCATTCATATCTGTCTTCATCGAATGATTTTTCCGTATTGTACTTTCTGCTTCCCTCTGTATCACTAAGGATATTCATCATATTAGTCACTGCTGCAGTAGTTGTACATATTGTGTAGAATATAACCCATATAGCCAACAGCCAAACCATCTATCTGCTCAAGCTGAGCTGACTAAAAAGACAAGTTTGGGCACCAAGCCCTTCATAGTTTTCCTGCCGAAGTGGTTGGTAGGGTGGCCTACTGGTTAAGGTGTTTACCTTACAAACACAAGGTGCAGGGTTTGAGTCTCAAAAGGGATAATTGGCTAGGCTTACAATGGTTCACAAGGGCAGTTAGCCTAGTACTAACCTATGAACCTATAATAGCAAGTGTCATAGATGACAACCATTATATAACTGACTACAGATGGAAGGTAATTACACTCTTATTTAAAAGCCTCTATGCCACTACAAATTTCACTAATCTTTAAACTATACTAATAAAAAGGATTGAACAATGCTGTAATAAAGTGAGCAAATTTCCAACCGATTTCCAACTGATCTTCCAGACTGAACCCAACACTGTATTTGCCTGCAGAATCTGAACTGGCCAGGACTACCACCCCACATCCCATATCATAGACACAAGTAGTAAGGACACATAAAATACTACACCATCCCTCAAGCACCTCAGCCATTAGTAATGTAATAGAATGGAACATAATTAAAAGGAAGCTATGATCAAAGAACAAGCACCTAATAGACCCCCAAAATCCAGTAACTCACATAGGGACTCCTTACACTCAGCAGGCTTAGCTAAACTATGAAACAGCATTTACTATACCATCAGACAAATAAACAACCTCCTTGCTTTTAAGCTCAACCTCAAATTACATCTAAATCAATTCGAATCAGTACATTTTCTGAATCTCTAGGATAAAAATGGCCAGATACTTTTTACTTACTAAACCATTTCTTCCAATTGGCTTTTTATGACTAACTGAAGTGATTTTATTGCACTCCTCCTCCAATGAGAAATGTCTGCTTTATTGTTATTTTATCAGTTTACATATCATTTCATAATTTCTTGCTTCACTGATGTTCTTAATGTCACTTCTCAGAACTTGCAATGTTTTTATCCTTATCCTTAACTTTATAATCCATATCTTAATGTATCTGTAACTTATCCTTGTGTGCCATTCCCTATCTATTACATTTTAATGAAGTTCATTAGTTTTTGTACATTTTTCTTTAGACCATGTTTAAATGTTGTAATATTGTACATCGATTATTTCTTGGAACATTTATTCTGAGGCCTCTGTGGAAAATAGGCAGTGTACCCAGTCAGGCTTTCCTGGTAAACAAATACAATAAAAAATAAATAATATGTAGAACGAACAGAATAGAAAAGGTAACAATAAGAAATATTAGGATAAGAGGATATGAAATGGAAATAAACAGTAGTGAAATTGAGACAAAATTAAGAAAGATTCCTAAATGGAAAACCCAGAGTTTAGATGCTGTATACAACCTCTGTCTAAGGGTATTAACATATTTGCACAATGATTTAACCTTGGGTAAAAATTATTTATATGAACAATAGAACTGTCACCAACCTGATTAACAGCATGAAAACTATACTCTGCCTTAAAAGTGAGCATGCAACTATCCTTAGAACTACAAGCCAATGACTTGCCTCCCAATGACATATACATTACTTACAGGAATTGATTCAGAGAGTTTACAGTCATTCGATATATTCAGTCATAGTAACAGGATAGAAAAATAAAAGTATCATGCAAAACAAAGGATCATTAATTACTAAACAAAAATATAAGAGATAGATGTAAAAAGGGGTGGAACCTAAGTATGGCATATTAAGATTACAAAAACTGCTTTTGTAGCATCCACTGTTAATTTGGTAGCAATATATAACTTCCACATAAGGCAACACTCAAACTGACCCTTAGGTCTGTAATGCCTTCCCATGAGGACACTTTCTTTTTCAGATCCCTATTAGAGCATTGGTTCCTCCTTTGGATATTTATTTTATGTTAGACAAGACCACTTTTCTTTCTTTTGAGCTGATTGCTTTTGCAGAGTTAAAGTTCTCATCCCAGAAAACTGTTTTGGTTATTAATTACATCAGATAAATAATTTCTAACTTACAAGCCTTATATGTCAAACCACCTCACCTGATCTTTTACAATGAAACTGTTTAATTTCAAACTAACCCCTGTCCTTCCTGGTTTAAGGTATTTCTGGAGACCAGTTTTTATCATATGAATTGCCAATGTTCTCACAATACTGTAAGCAAAGAGACTATCTTCATTACATGAACAGTCACTGCCGTCTAAAGTAATATATGGAGATGATATACCACATTTGAAAATATGTATCCACAAAAAGTCCAAAACAAATGGAAAGGTACAGCCACTCGTTCACTTAACGCTCGAGTTTATTGAAATTAAAAACAAAAAAAAACCGTCGTGTATCAGCAAGCTTCATCAAGCTTATAATCAGAGATATAAAAAGCTTTAAATATGATAAACTTATTGATCTGATGTTGTCAATTTTCATTCATTCCTCAACAGTTGGGTTCAGATCCGATCCTTGGATCTGACTCAGCTGTTGTTATAGCTTGTGGTCACCAAAAAACCCTTGAGCTCCTGCCTTACCCATAGTACACCAACCCCTAACATACCTTAGATCTCATTTGCCACTTTTGTATTTAGATGTGGTCTTCTTGAGCTCTCAAGCAGTTTCAGTAAAGACATATGTTTTATTTTCATTTTTACAGTTACTGTAAGTCTTTAAACCTCTATGTCTAAATCCTCCCTTTTTACACTGTTCTAGTGCATCTTTATTACTATAGTTGGTAATTTCCCTTTTCCTCTTACACTTTTTAGTGTAGTTCTTCTTACCATCACTAGCAATCCTTTTTTCAAGGTCCCTATCACTAACTTCCCATCATACCTTTGGAAGTCTGACAAAGGCTGATGTGGACAGAATGATGAGAAAATTACTGTCGGCGCAGATTCAGATGGGATTTCTCCTGGCTCCTTCCTCTTTGGGTCAGGAAGCCCTAGTTTATACTACTCCACCAATATTGGCTCTTACTCCGATCTGACCTATCATTTCAGAGCCCTTGGATCCGAGTCTCCCAAGACCATATGGATTGAATCTGAATCTGCCAGGTTCTTCAGCTATGAGGATGTCTTTGAGTAAACTGGCTCCAATGGTTTTGGAGACAGATGACTCTCTGAGCCAAAGCTTCCCTGCCGGATCCAAGATGCTACAGTAGACTAAAGTTTTTGGAGCCATCTCTTCCCCTAGGAGCCTCAGCACTGGACAGCTCAGCATCATCCTCCACCTCAGGTGGGCTGCTTTAAGGGTGAGGGGGATAATGGAATGGAAGCATGGCTTCTCAGCTCCATTGGCTTCCTTCTGTCCAGAGCATTCTGCCTTTGAGGTGGTGGAGAGAGTCTTTAGTAGGATGGATGGTTTCTACCTCCTTGGGTCATCCCTCTGGATCCTGTGTGTCTCTCCACCTTGAGACCCATCATACTATGCCACAGGAACAGCCAGCCCAAAGTCTCCAAGTTACCCAGCAGGGTGTTTCTGTCTCTTCTAACACCTGTTTGGAGCATCCCACCAAAGAAGTCCCTAGGAAGAAGAAGTGCAAGAGGAGGCACTTGGACTCCCCTAAGGAGTCTGTCACTGACAATACTAATTTTGATGAAGGGGAAGGGTCCCCATGATCAACACATGAAGACATCTCATTAGGAGATATCCTTGAGATTCTTAAGCAGAAAGGTGGTTGGTCTGCTGATAACCCGTCCCTGGAGGAATCATTATTCCTGGAGGCCTTTGGGTCTGGCCTATCTACCTCATGGGTAACTCCACCCGACAATGAGCTCAGCAGGTATGGAAGAAACCAGACACAGCTGAGCCAATTCTCAAAAGACCAGATCAGATTCTGGCACCACCTCTTGGAAGGGAGTTTTGGAGCAAGGGAAGGGCGTTTTGGAGCAAGGGAGTGCTTGTAGATGCTATGGCCATGATGGCAGCCACCAAGAAGGAACTTCCTTGCAAAGCAGAGTTCCTCTGTCCATCCCCCTATCAGGGAGTCTGGAGCTTTGGACAGATTTGGGAAGCATGTGTATGCTTTAGTGACTTTTGTCCTCAGATCGTTTAACTATTTGGTACATTTTACAAGACTACCGAGGGACTTGATAAAGGAACCATAAAAATCCCTTCCTGGGACCACTGCCACTGAGACTCAGGCTTCTGTGACCTCTCAATTAGCAGCCCTACAATCCATTTCTAATTTGCCAATGAGGCTCATCTCTCATGCAGCTGAAGGTGCCTCAAGGGAGGCGGCTTTAGATATTTCCATTAGGAGGCATGCCTGGATGCATTTGTGTGATTTTGTGGAGCCTTTCAAGTTATCATTCATCAATGCACCCTTTGACAGCAGTTCTTTGGCCTGAAAGTGAAGGTCACACTCTCTAGGTGTGAAAAAGATGGAAAGACCCTCACTTCTGTAGGAGTACATTTTTTGACCCCTTAAAGAACATTCCTGAGGAATCAATGAGGTGGTCAAAAGATGTGGTTAAGAAAGTCCCAGGGTCCTTTCCAAGATCCATGTGGAAATAGAGGGGGGGGGACTCAAATGGAAGATGCCCCCCATGTGGCAGAGGAGGCCTGCTGAACCAAGGGTCTAGAGATTCCTTCTCTGACAGACCCTACCAGCTCCCCTGAAAGAAGGCCCAATTGTTCCCTGCTGGAGACAGTCAGGGGGTCAATTATCTTTGCACAGAAAGCCTGGCTAAACATCATAACAAATATGTGGGTGCAGAGGATTATTTCCACAGGTTATATAATTCCCTTTCTCCTTCCTCCTGCATCTGTATGCAAATTTCCCAATGCTGCACTCAGTCAGAGGAAAGCAGCAGCACTATAAATACAAAAGCTACTAGAAGAAAGAGACATCAAAGAGGTTCCAACAGACCAGATAGAATCCGGAGCTTACTCAAGATACTTTTTGTGTCAAACAATATGTTGAGATTTTGGATCTCAGCAACCTGAACAAATAATTTCGACACACAATGTTTCGGATAGTCATGGTTCAGTCCGTTGTACTCTTTTTGTGCAAGGCCGAATGGATATGCTTGACAGACCTTCAGGATGCATACTATCACATAAAAATGAACAGACAATTCAGAAGGTATCTACACTTCCATCTGGGAGCCAGTCCTTACCAGTTCAGAGCACTACCCCTTGGCCTCACCACAGCCCCCAGAGTGTTCACCAAATGCATGGCAGTAGTAGCACCTCACTTTAGACTGCAGAGATTCCAAGTGTTTCCATACTGCTCTGCCAATGCATCAACTAATAAGAGCATGAGATCAGGTACTCCAGACTTGCTTCCATCAGGGGATAGACATAAATTACAGCAAATCTCAGTTAGAACCTTCTCAAATATTGGAATTCATAGGGGCAATTTTCAACACAGTTTCATTGACAGCTTCTCCTCCTCCTCCAAGAGTACAAACAATCAGATAACAGGTCAGAAAAATAATTCACAGTACCACAATCTCAGCCTGATTCTACAAGCCTTGGGATCAGTGTTGGTGGCTATAGTCCTAGTTCATCTAACAAGATTTTACATGAACATTTTTCGGTGGATGTTAGCAATAGAATGGTCTGTTCTTTACCAACACATGTCCTCCCAAATAAGAATCACTCACACATACAAGAGATACCTTTGGTGGTGGATTTGATCAGATCAGGTTCTACAAGACTGTCCTTTCATTCTCCCAAAGCCCAAAGCCATAGTAACCACAGACACATCCTGGATTGAGTGGGGGGCACTTCCTGGGGAAAACAGTCCAAGGCAGTTGGCTCTTCGAAGAGGCCAACATGCATATCAGTGTCCTGGAAGTGAGAGCAGTGCTCTTAGCATTGCAGGCTTTCCAAGACTGTCTCCCTTTTTGGACTACTGAGATTCAGACAGACAATATGTCAGTGGTCTGGTACATCAACAAACAAGGAGGAACCAGGTCTTACCCCTTCTGTTGAGAAGTCCTCAGAGTGTGGCAATGGGTGATTTCATCCAACAGTTTTTGGATAGCAGTGCACATTCTGGGGAAGTCCAGCGTGATAGCAGACAAATTGGGAAGGTCAATTATAATACCTCATAAGTGGTTTCTCAACATGAAGATGACAGAAATGATTTTTCACCAGTGGGGTCAGCCTTGCTGTGATCTCATTGCATCTCGCCTAAACAACAAGTGCAGCAGCTTCTTTGCACTAATTTCCCCACTGAGAGAATCACCAAGAGATGCTGTGCTACACTTTTGCCCCCGTCTCCACTATGTGTATCCTACAACCACCATGATCCCCAAATTTATGCAGAAAACCTTCCAGTTGAAGAGCAAAGTCATCCTCATTGCACCTTAATGAGCCTGACAGATTTGATTCCCCTTTCTTTTTCCTCATCTAATTTACCCTCCTTGGACTCTGGGTCTGATTCCAGACTTCTTGTCTCACCTGACAGGCATGATTCACCCATATATTTCAAACCTAAAGCTGACAGTGTTGTTTCTCTACTTCCTTTAGTAACCTGACAACCTATCATCTCATCCCCCGTGTGTCACATACTTTTATCTTCCCATAAACTTCTACAAGAAAACTTTACAGAAGTAAATGGAAGAGATTTGTTTTTGGATGCTTCAGACACATATTGAACCCTTTTCAGCCACTGTACAAAGTGTCCTGGAATTTTTAGCTACAATCTTCAATGAAGGAGCTAGCTCTTCAACAATTAGCAGACATCTCTAATTTTCACATTGGATTTCAGAACTCCACTCTGGTGTCATCTAAACTTTGTAAGGCCTTCTTAAGATGCACGCTTCTTTTGAGACCTCCTTATAAAGATCTAAATCCTCCTTGGGACTTAAATTTGGTATTACAGACCTTGATTTGTTTCACCTTTGAACCAGCAGCAAAATGTGAATTAAAGGTTCCAACTTTGAAAACTATTTTCCTGGTGGCCATCAGCTCAGCAAGAAGGATTTCAGAACTTCAAGCATTGTTTTCTAAACCTCTCTACTTGATTTTACACAGGGATAGCGTGACAAGAAAACCAATTCTTCTTTCCCTCCTAAGGTGGTGTCAGAATCTAACATCAAAACCAGTCCATTAATCTGCCAATTTTCTTTCCTAAATTTGCAAATATAGGTGAATATATGTTGCACATATTGGATGTTCACAGACAATTATGTTATTACTTACATGGAACAAAAGAGATTAGAAACACGTATCAATTATTTGTCTCCTTTGCATATTCTAAATTGGGTAAATCAGTTGCAAATGTAACTTCAGCCAGACTGCTGACAGACTGTATATCATTTGTCTACAATTTGGTCTGTCCTTACCAAAACCTTTAAGAGCCCATTCAACTGGGTCCATGTCTACTTCTTCAGTGTTGTTATCTAGGGCTTCCATGGATGACATATGTATGGCTGCAACTTGGGCTCATCCTCATACTTTTATTACTCATTAAAAACTAGATCTGGTCACGAGGGAAAGAGCAGACTTTGTCTCAACTGCACTCAGAAATATCCTTCTTTCGAGTCCACCCAGGATTTTAGGTAGCTGTGGACTCTGTCCCAACTGTTGAGGAATGAATGAAAATTTACATCATATAAAGAAGTTATATACTCACCATAACTTTCCATTTGTGTTGTCCATTTTCATTCTTCCTCAACTACTCTCCCACCAACCCCAACCTTTTTCATAATTGATTTCTGGAAGAACGAGAACTTATAAGGACACCACTGCTCCTTATGTTGAGCTCCAGTTATACCTCCTGCTGTTAAAAATATTATATTAATATTTCTTACTTTATGTTATCCAGCAAAAAGATCTGGGGTATGTTATCGTTTGGTGCATTTTAGGGAAGGGAGGAGCTTGAGAGTCTTTTGGTAGCCACAAGCTATAAGAATGACCAAGTGGAATCCAAGGATCGGATCTGGACCCAACTGTTGAGGAAGAATGAAAATGGATAACATAGATGGAATGTTATGGTGAGTACATAACTTCTTTTTTTGTTTGGCAAAGATCAAGTAGGTAAAGTAAGCAACTTTCTAATTGCTTTGTCACAGCTTGCTTTGCAGAGTATTCCTAAAATACATTCTACACCCATGCCTTTCTTGTGTATGTTTATATTTATACATCCGGTACCTGTCATCTCTGAACACCTTTGCAAAACCATTACAAATTGGACACAGCCTGTAAGATGAGAGCTTAGTGTGAGCCCATGTTCCTCAAGAGTATAGTTCCAAGTGCAACCACCCAGGCACACTGAGCTAGGGATTCTGGCATAATGGCCTCTGCAGCTGCAACAGACACAAAAGTTATTGATATGTATCCACAACGTAATGCTGGATATGTACTTAGACACCATCTTCAGGAAGTATCCCACTGTCTAGCCTCTTGCTTTCTTCTTCATTCTTTTTCTTTCATTTGGTCCAGAACTGAAGAGAAAGATCAGAGCATTATGAGAGTGAGATTAGGGCAAGCAAACTGGGAAATGTTTACGTGCCTTACAGGCCTAAGTCCCCATATCATAATCCCTAATTACTTTTGCAGCCAAAACTCTGTTCAAAGATGCAGCATTATGGTGAGTAGTCATAAGTTTGTTTGTACTCCAGGGGACAATAAGAAATTGTTATATAGTAACAGAAAGGGTATATTTTCAATACTTGCTGGACACCCTATAATACCCATGTATAGCATATAGATGGCCTGTGTCAGGCATTCTCCCAGAGTCATGTTAATACATTGAATAGATGTACAAATAAACCCAGAATTTATTGGCCAGCAGGGATGAACCAGAAGCAAACAATAACTAAACCTTTCTATTTATGTATGTACTGGGCACAAGGGGTCAATAGAAAGCAAACAATAACTAAATCTATCTATATATATATATATATATATATATATATATAGATTCACTTCAGATGATCGAGTTTCTGAAATCTCGAAACTCATATGGTCGAGACCATATGTTCGAGTTTTCAGAAACTTGAACATCAGAAGTGAACATAAAAAACAACAAAAAAACACATTTACAGATGTTTTTGCAGGGGAGCAAGCCCCCCTGCACCCCCCACATGGAGGGTTGTTCCCCCCACATACCCCCTTCTTAAATATACTAACTCCGACATTGCGCTACAGTGGGAAAAGGGAAATCTCACGTTTCCCGCTTCTGCAGACACTGCAGAACAGGAGATTTCCCTGTTTCCCACTATAGCACAATCTCGGAGTTCATATATTTAAGTAGCAGGGGTGCAGAGGGCTTGCCCCCCTGCAGAATCCCTCACTTAAGGTAGTCATACAATTTATTTACCCCCCCCCCTTCAGATGTTCGAGTTTCTGAAGACTCGATCATATGGTCTCCACCAT
This sequence comes from Protopterus annectens, assembly GCF_019279795.1. NCBI lineage: Eukaryota > Metazoa > Chordata > Ceratodontiformes > Protopteridae > Protopterus > Protopterus annectens. Next base: position 615,981,488 of record NC_056750.1, on the reverse strand, counting down.
ATGAGTTTCGAGATTTCAGAAACTCAACTATCTGAAGTGAACCTATATATATATATATATATATATATATATATATATATATATATATGTGTCTATGTGTGTGTGTGTGTGTGTGTGTGTGTGTGTGTGGATATATATATATATATATATATATATATATATATATATATATATATATATATATATACAATTTGTAGGTGATGCTACTAAACTCATTGCAACCTAAGGTAATGACCTCTCTATCATATTTAAAGTAGTATGCTGAGAAAAGATACAACAGTGCATGCATCCAAACTCATGGAGTTCTGGGACATTTTTCCTATCCTGAAGGAGAAGATCTGTCAATTGTGTATCTCAGGAAGTGTGAACCAGTACAAACCAGAGAAGGCAATATGCATGTTTCCAGCCTATGCCATGTTGTCGAGCGTATGGCTGCAATGATGACTGGCAGATGGGCAGTGGAGACAGATGTGATGTATAACAGGATGGCAAGGAGAAGGAGATGAAGCTGCACTACTAGCTTGTCTAGGGGAACAAGCACTGCATAACCATACCGTGCTATTTCAGTAGTGTCAGGCAGACATTTATACAGCAGAACACAGGGCAGGTGTGATTACAAATTGCGCAACATGAGCATCCTCCTAATGCACCTAACAGCACATTAAGTTAAATGCGCACAACGGTACACTGCTGTTACGAAATGTTGTAACATAGTAAAAATTACATAGTGTGCATGGCATATATACTGTTCCTCAGACATTGCACTAGTCATGACAGCTTACAAACACTTAATGTATCATGATATGTACAGCGTGAATGTAGTCATAATACTGACACATAAAATTAGAAATTAAAAAAAAATTAAGCATACGCACTGAAAAACAAATTTCCCCTAATCTCATCTAACCAAAAAACATGTAACCAACACTAAACCCATAGAAAACGTATTGCAAAAAGGAAAATAGTCTAATTTTATAATAAGTAAAACATCAATACAGTCACACACACACACACACACACACACACACACACACACACACACACACACACACACACACACACACACACACACACACAAAATACAACACAAAATACAACATAATATGATCAGATCAAATTTATTGAATAGTGGTTCTCTTAGGGAAAGGTTTTTTCAGAAGGTGAGGTACAGAGGTTAGGGTTAGCACATGATGCACATGATAAAAGGAGGGAGGTGAATACACCACTTTAGTCATCTGCTAACCCTAACCCTTATCCTTGTCCATGCCCCAACCCTAACCCTTACCTTCAGAAAAACCCTTTCCCTAACAGTTCAACTACACAAAACAGGCAAGGTACTAAACACACTCTAAAAATGTACAAGCACATAAATAATTACATCCCTAAAGCATCCCTTATTGTAGACTAATACAAAACACTTGGGCGTGCTCGGGCACACACACATGCACGTATGTAAAACTATCACCTAATCTAGCTTTTACTCTCAACCTAATATGAAACTGACCTGACCTGGCCCTTAATCTAACCCTAACCTAAAACACTCTCTCTCTCACACACACACACACACACACACACACACACACACACACACACACACACACACACGCAGATGCACACACATGCACACACACACACGCACACACATACTCATACCTCAAATATTCACCAACTTATCTCTTTCAATAAAAAAAAATCAGAATCATAAACATTCTTCTATATAAGACTTAACTATATAATGTTTCATAAATAGTTTAAACTATTTCATGATTTGTTTAAATTAACATCTGGTAAATTAATGACAAAAAGGAAATAACAGTTTAGTAAAAGTAAAATTTAGCACAAATAAATTTATGTTCCTTAACATGTAGAAGTCTAAGAACCTACAAAACTGTGAACTTATGAATGTGATATGACTACACACCCTATTTTACAGCTGCCACTTTATATTTTTAGCCAATTATGACCCCTTGATTTTTGTATCAGGAGTAACAACACAGAATAATTATGGTCCCACATCTAATCATTGAAAAAAATCATTTGCAATTTTTGATTCATTTGATACCTCTGGAAAACATTACATAAAACCCCACTACATAAAGGGGAAGTCTTCAGCAGAAATATCTAAATTTAGACCTAGTGCCATCCTATCCCTCCTTTCAAAAATATTGGAAAAAAGTATGCACAAGTAACATCTTCAATGACTTCTTCAATAACTCTTGACACCTACACAACATGACTTCTACCCAGCACATAATACTACCTCTGCCTTCATATCCCTCCTAGACACTATCAGCAAAACTAGGGACAATGTTAAATTGCTATCCTTTTTATTCCTAGGTCTGTCTAAGGCCTTTGGCACTGCATCATACAGAAAACTCCTATACAAAGTGTCTTCCATTGGCCTGAAAACCAAGACAAGGAGCATATGATCTTACAGCCGCAACCATAAACAAGGAAAATTAAAATGAGCCCACATAGTGTTGGTGCCAAAGATTCACAACACTTCAAACCACAATAAAATGTGAAATGAAATTGGAGTCAACCAGTAATATAAAATGACACTAGAATTTAATAAGTATAAAACAAACAACCAGGTTAAGCACTTTCGTCCTTACACAAAACAGGACTTCACAGAACCAAAGGGAAACTAACTGGTCCTTTATAAATAAATAATCTAACCAGTCATGTGATTGCGAAAAGCACTGAATTACTTACAAACAGATTTAAAACTACCACATAAAGAATTTAATTGACAATTTAATATTTCAGTGTAAGTAATTCAATGTTTTTAGTTAGAATTGTAGGTTTAGAACATTTTTATGGGCTTTGGTTTTAGAGATATTATTTTGGAATGGGGTACTGTTCATTTAAATAAAGGTATTGAATTAATTTGATTTAATGTCCTACAATCATATGACTGGTTAAATTATTTATGTATAGCGGACCAGTTGATTCTGATGAAGTCCTGTTTTGTGCAAGGACAAAAGTGCTTAATCTGGTTGTTCATTTGTTTTATACTGATTAATCTTCCATTGGCCTCTTGCACTCTATTCTCACCTGGTTCAGAAGCTACTTATCTGGCAGACAGCAGTCTATTAAATGGCTTTGTACCCCATCCCCTTTCATGCCAGTTACAACAAGTGTACTCCAAGGCTCTTTTCATGGTCCCCTTCTGTTTACTATATTAACAACAGTCTCTGTACTTATTTCCAACATTCTACTCAAATACAATATGCAGATGACATTCATGTTCTTCTCTGATAGCCCAAACCATATTCAGCAAATAACAAAACAAGCATTTAATTCAATTTAATACTGGCAACATGCTCAATTACAGCTCAGCTCTAAAAAAAGGTAAATATTTTGATATCTAACAAGAAAAAAATAGTTCTGACTTTTCTCCAAGTGTCACAGAAAGCTTGAGACTACATTTCAGTAATTTTAGTATCATATAAAGTATTATAAATAACCAGCAGTGTGCACTACAGAGTCTATTTTGGTAATAACATGAAAATAATTATTTTTCATTTGATGATGGCATGGCTTGTCCTACACAATTTCAAGTTTTAGAAAGAATGTCTTACTTTGGGCATCTAAAAAGGATGACAGCCCTAATAGCTGATCACATATTTTGTACAGTGATCCACATTTGTAAGTATTATTTTCTGTAACTACAACAGTTTTATAGAAAGTAATTTCAGTCTCACACAGAACTAATGATTTGTCATAATCAAGGATTATGGCTTGTGAAGTGTTGGTAGGCTGCAATATAACAAATCAATGGGTAAGGAATACAACAGAAGTAGGAAATGTAATTTATAAAGGCATTTCAGCCTTGTTTTAAAAAAAATCAAATTCAAGAACAGGTAGTTGTACTTTTTTGTTTGTTTGTTTGTGTCTTTCGGCTTTTCCCGGTTAGGGGTCGCCACAGCGGAACTCCGGTCCGCTAATGATTGGTAGTGGATTTTTACATACCGGGTTACCAGCCCTGATGCACAACCTTCAACGAAGGCACGCCCCATTCACGTATGCCTCCACACAGAAGACGCTCTAGCTGAGAATCGAACGGGACAACGTCTTGCTAGGAGGCGACAACACTACCGCAGCACCATCACCGCAGCTGTACATATAAAATATTTTTGAGCAAAACAGCAAGCAAATTAGTGCATATCAACAATATTCAGGATAGTAAAAACACTCCTTCCTACTGCTGCAAAAACTGGTGAGTAGCAGAACAAGTTTTTTGCAGTGTTGATCAACAGCTCTGGAATTGCAGTGCTCACTTTGACATGTCAAGAAAAGAGTAGGGGAGAGTCTGTTAATGCTCAGCATAAGACAACAAAATGACAATCCCTACAAAAGCCTGGAATTTAGCTACTTACTTGGCAGGAATTGTAAACTTCCCCTGAAATGCTTAAAAAGGGTCTGAGAGAAATATATATGATGGGCATTCAGGAATAAAATGCAAGCAGTGCTGCTACAGAAGAAGTCTAAGATTCCAGTGACTCAAACTGCCATTTTATCTCAATGGGCTAGGAAGATAACATTTCCTTATGTGTAGCATGACTCATATAAAGAGAACTTGAAGTGGATTCTGTAAAGGGGGCAACGAAAAAAAGAAAACAACAGTAAAACAAGATCAGAGTAATGTGTCCGGCCTCATGTCTGTCATTTTGTGGGAAACCATATTACAATTCTATAAGAAACAGAATTATTCTAATGCATCAAAATAGCACAGAAAACAAAGATATAATTAAAAAATTCATTTTTGAGTTCTGAGGTGAAGTTTTCCTTTAAGGTTGTTACATCCAGTATATTTCTATCCTTAAGAATAGGGCTGTTTAAATCCTGTTTGAAATTATATATTGAACAGCAGTGTATGTACTTCTGCAAAATAAGTTTTAAATTTCTTTAGAAACTCAACTGGATATAATTTGGTTCTGATGAACTTTGTGCAGTTTTATTATTTATGCTTGTTTCTGCATAGACACAAGGTTCATGAATAGGTCTGACACCTTTTTAGATATCCAAAGTGGGAATTTGTATGCAAATGCAGGGCAAACCACACCCACAACAAGTGCAGGGGACTGAAATTCACACTGATGCCTAAATAAAAACATTCTCCAAGAGAATATTATTTATTTTATATGTCTCTTATTATATCAATATGTATTTGTACAAAATAATTTAATAATAAAACTATTAGATAACTGAGGACATTTGCCATGTTTCATTTTTATTATTTTATTTTTAACAGAACAGCTCAAATAGAAACTGTCCTGTGTAAAGAGGGACAGATGGCAACCAATTATTTCCAAGCTTATGACCTATTGATCATTCAAAAATCTACAATGCTGTTTGAACTTACTATCACCCATAAAACTATTCAAGGAGACCTTAAATGTACATAAGGAGGGAATACTATTTAAAAGTTATAGTAGGCTATTCTAAAGTAAAGGAAGTATCTGAGTGGCAAATCTCTCTATAGGATTGGAGATATTGACTACCTTTTTAAAAATAATGCCATAATTTCTGGTACAAGATGTTTGAGCTTGATTCATAACTATTTAATCACAAACATCAGTTTTTGATAAAATAATGCTGCACATTTTCAGGTTGGACAACAGGCTTTGTGCAGTGTTAGCAGGAGTTTGCATTATACTCCAACTGTGAAGCAGTTCATTGGAAGCTATTGGTTGAAGATGAGCTGGGTTGGGTTGATTTTCTAGGACTGAGCAATGTATTTAGGGATTTCCTAAAGTTTTTTAGATTGTTTGATGCTGAATTTTTCATGTTGCAACAACAAGCCTTTTTGTCCTTTTTATGCATTGTTTGCTATGGTTCTTTAACTGCCTGTATTGTTGCAGGGATGTATGAGACTTGGTCTGTAGTCATGACTTCCAGGCTTTATCTTCAAGTTGTATGAGTTTTTTTTTTTTTTAATAGTTAACAAAGGGGCTGGTTTGTTTTTAACTCATTTGGTTCTTAATGGTGCTCTCTCTGCAAGGATATTTGGAAATATTGTATTAACTGTGTCTACTGTTTCATCAAGGGGAAGAGTTTTAAGTGGAGTCCAGCTGATCTAGAGAATGCTAGAAGTAAACCTTTCTTTACTGAAGTTACTGAGCTTTTTGACTGTGTCATAGTGATGAACTCTTTATATGTGCAAAGAACTGCACTGCATCAAACTGAGTAGTTGAAAATGTCACACACGCACTCTGTTGTACTTCATTCTATATATCCTGACCCATTCTATAATATAGTTATATAAAATGACAGCAATATCAGCATGGGGAATAGTTATCAATGCTATGGCTAAGTAAAAAAAAAATCCCAGAAACCATGAAACCATTCAGAAACTTCTCTTAATGAACCCATACAAATAAACATTGAGAAGGGTTTGAGTCCTAGTATCTATTTCTGCCAGCCTGAGAAGTATTTATTTTTATTTTTATTGACATTTGTTAACTGGGTTTGGCCAACTGGGCCAGAGACCCGTTTTCAGTGGACACACGAGGAGAAAAGCTCCGGTTACAGACAGTTTAAAATACATAGAAGTTCAGTTTACAGTACATAAAATTTCAGTTTATAATACATACAATTTCACAGTGTAAGATATAAAAATTAGTAAGGTACATCAGATCAGGAGATATATACACAATTTTTTTTTGTGAACATGTTCAGCAATACAGCTCTCAGAGCAATCCATAAAATTATTGAAGTGGTGGAGTAGTGTGTGTGTGTGTGTGTGTGTGTGTGTGTGTGTGTGTGTGTGTGTGTGTGTGTGTGTGTGTGTGTGTGTGTGTGTTAAATGAGTAGTATTTTAGGAATAGTACATGTGTGAGGTGTGAGAGATTAAAATACCTGTATAAGGTGGAAAAGGTAATAGAACGTAGATTAAGATGATAAGGCAATATGAGGGGAAAAAATCTGAGAAGATTAGGATAAAGAATTATAATGGAGTTAGGTGAGGTCATGACAGGTAAAAGTTTTGCTGTTAAGTAAGTGAAATCTAAGTTCTTTTTAAAGTATATAGGGTGGGTAATGTGTGTTGGAAGTTTATTCAAGCTTGGGATACAGAGGATTTGTATTGTAGTTTACTGACATTTTTTTTAGGTTGTTAAATGTGTAGGAGTTGCTGGTTTGAGGTGTGGAGTGTGTGAGTGGGAGTGTAGGTGGATACTAAGGAGGAGAGAGCAGGGCAGGAGGATGGTTTGTATAGTATGGAGTGAGTGATTTGAAATTCTAATTGAAGGAGTTGTTGTGGAAGTTCAAGCCATTGTAGAGAGTTGAATGCAAGGCAATGATGTGAGTTATAAGGGGAGTTTGTGACAAATCTTACTATTTTGTGATATGTTTGTTGGAGTTTGTCCGGGGTAGTGGACTGAATGTTAGAACTGGGGCAGCATAGAGAAGGTAGGGGAGGAGAAGAGCCTGTGCCAAGGAGAGTCTAGCATTAGAGATAAGAATTTTCTGTTGTGATAAAGCAAATACAGTTTTTGGTGATTTTTTTTTATACATTGGAGGGTATGTAAGTTCAATTTAAGTTTGTCATCAATTATGGTGCCTAGGAGCTGTGTGTCAGAGTCAGGTTGTATGATGGTGTTACTGGAGGATGTGATGACAAAGATAGATTTAAGGTGAGAGAGAGAACAAGGGAAGGATAGCAGGACTTTGTGTTTTTTAGGTGTTTAGGATGAGTAAATTATCAGAGAGCCACTTTTCAATGGATAGAAAGGTATACTGGCTAAGAGTGTGAAGGTCAGAGATATTGCTGGAAGTGCAGATAAGAGTTGAATGGTCAGCATACTGAATTAGGGCAGATTGTTTGCAGGAAGTATTTAGTTCATTAATAAAGATGTTGAACAGGAGGGGACCCAAGATGGAACCTTGGGGTATACCGAATTACACTGGAAGGTAGGGTGAGCAGGAGGAGAGCCACTGAACAGATTGTTGTCTATGAGACAAGTAGCTAGAGAAAAAAGCTAGGGCGGAAGCAGACAGATTGAGCTTAGTGAGTTTAGACAGAAGCAAAGGATGAGAGACAGTGTCAAAGGCTTTGGAGAGGTCGAGGAAAAGACAGGATATGAGTTGGTTGCTATCACAGGCCTCAACTACAGTATGTGTAAATGACAGGAGGGCTGTAGTAGTGCTGTGGTTAGGCCAGAATCCATGCTGAGTGGGTGTGAAAAGGTTATGGTGGAGGAGATAGTTTAGAAGCTGTGTATGTATTAATTTTTCAAGTATTTTGGAGATAGGGGAGAGGATGGCAATTGGTCTAAAGTTAGATGGGTCAGTTGAGTTCCCCCCTTTATGCAGGGGGATGGTGAAGAATGATTTCCAAATCAATGGCACTGTTGCTTCCTGAATAGATCTATTGATTAATAGGGATACTGGGTAAGCTATGGATTCAGCGGCTAGTTTGAGGAAAGTAAGTGAGAGATTGTTAGAGGAGGGAGAACAGGGTTTAAGCTTCAGCAGGGGTGATTTAATATAGGAAATAGGAACTGGTTGAAAGGTGAAAAGGTTATTGTTGTGAGGGTTGGAAGGGGTAGAGGGGGCATCTGAGTTGGAGTTAGAGGGCGTAAGTTTCTGGACAGTGTTAATGAAGTGTCTATTGAGAAGGGTAGTGGTTTCTAGAGGAGTGTTATTTGGGAAAAGGGAGGGAGGGACTGGAAGGGCAATCTGGATGGAGACTTTTATTTAAGGTAGTCCAGAATTACCGTGGATTGGATTTGCTGTTAATCTGGGGAGAGTTATAATAGGATTTTTTGTCCTTGTTAACATGTTTTTTGACAAGGCTCTGAAGTTCTTTGTACTTTTGTAACAGAGGAGGTTTCTTGGTCTTAGTCCAGGCTTTCCAAGAACTATCACGTTTATGCATGAGGGATCTAGTTTCCTTAGAAAGCCAGGGAGCAAATTTGGATTTGATTCTAATTTTCCTGGTAGGGGTAAGGGAGTTAAGGATATCAAGGACAATTTGATTAAATTTAAGCACTGCTTCATTGAGAGGGATCTGTTTGAGGATGGACCAGTCAATACTAGAGAGAATAGAATAGAATTGAATTGGATGGTATTAAAGTTGGAGAGTTTATGACAGTCTCTATAAGAATGTGGTTTAGGTACTTGGGCAGAGTGTCGTAGGATGGAGGTAGGAAGATGGTCACTTAATAAGTTTATTAAGGTAGTTGGATTATTGTAAAGGTTAGGAGAGTTAGTGAGGATCCAGTCGATATTAGAGTTGGAAGAAGAGGTAGTGTACAGATGAAAAAAGGAGCAGTTTACTCTACTGGATAAATGTCTGGTCTTCACATCAAAACTTCTGAATAAAAATATAAAAGAACAAAGTGACCACAGCTGCAGGATAATCCAAAAAGATAGTTTAATCCAAGTATATCCAAGTTATATCCAAGTAAGCGCTTTCACGATCTACAACAACTGATCACTTTATCAGACTATGCACTCAAAGTAACATTGCATATTTAAGTAATCATCAATTAGTAAAACAATTAGTATATTAGTCAATTAGAAATAAGTAATACCATTAAATATATGTTAAAATCTTGTGAGACTTATAAATGTGTAGATATATAAATAAATATAAAAGTAAACTATTTATCAAAACATGTTTAATGATAAAAAATATATAAAAAATCAATGCCTAAGAGGTTAGCCTTTAAAAAGGGTTTCAGTGATGCTACACCATTAATACCTGGTGACTTCTCTGCATGTAGTTGCAGTATCCATTTCTGTTCTATCTCTTCTGTTTTATTTTTAATGTCACCACCTCTACCATTATCTTCTATTATTTCTAGTACTAAAAAATTTAAAACATGTGAAGGTCCTTGTTCTTTAATGGGTTTTGCAAGTGCATTAGTTTCTTTTTGATTTGCTATATCTCCTATGTGTTCTAATATTAGTTCTTTAAAAATCCTATTGGTTTTCCCTACATAAAAAGCATAACACAATTTACAAAAACTAAGGTACACAACATGCTTGGTCCTACAATCTGCATAAAATTCAAAATCTATCGAGAAATTTTGACTAGGATGTATAAATACACTGTTAGTATATATAAATTTGCATGCTATGCAATATCTGCATGGAAATGTGCCAAGTCTCTGAGAGAACAAAGTATTGTTCTTTTTAGTCAATGGTTTGTAGCATAGTTGTCTCTTTAATGATCAGTTATTTCTAAAGGAAAAATGTGGCTTACTGTTGATGATCCCATTAAGTTCTCCCACGGTGTTCAAAATATTCCAATTTTTATGAAAGATGGAACAAAAAGCATTTATAACACTAGACTAAGTAATAGGAAACCTTACTATAGCTCTGATAGTTCTAGTGTTATATATATTTTGTTCTTCATTAAAAAAAATGGTCTACCCTGTGTGCTCCTTACTTCATGCATCTCAACAATGTCATGATCTATTACCCGCCTTTTATAACCTCTAACTATAAATTCAGTTCTAAGCATCGATACTGCTTGTTCAAGTGCTTCGTCTGTGTTATGTAGTCTATTCATCCTCATCAGTTGTCCCTTCATTACATTCTTACTAACATGTTTCATTTGCATTCTTGTTTTGTGTAAAATATTATTCCTTCTAGTAAGCTTCCTATAGAGTTTGGTGATTAGTTGTGTATTTGTAGTCTACTAACTGTTACATCCAGAAAATTAATGGTATCTGGTGAGTAGTCATAGGTAAATATTAAGAATTCATTAGTACCATGCAAGTATTCAATAAATTATGCTAATCTGTCACTAGTGTTTCCCCATAAAAGAAAAATATCATTCACAAATCTTGCATACCAAATAATATTTTCTACAAACTCATTACCTTGTAGTGCATAATTAATTTCCCATGAAGCAAGAGCAAGGTTGGCATAGCTATTGGCACAAGCCGTGCCCATAGTCACGCCAGCCTTCTGTAAGCAAAAGTTGTCATTAAACACAAAGACATTATTTTCTAATATGATCTCCAGTAAATCTTGAAACTTGTGAAACGATTATAAAAGATACCAAAACATTTTTAAAATTACTGTATAATAAGATGTCAGGAATCAAGAGTGAATACATGTTTGTCACCATGGACATTAATTCGTTGTTTACAGTAATACCTAACACATGGGGGATAGATAGGATATGTGATACACTAACTAATACTAGGGTATACACGCATTCTAAAGTGAACCTAATCTGTGATTTACTGGAGATCATATTAGAAAATAATGTCTTTGTGTTTAATGACAACGTTTACTTACAAAAGGTTGGCATGGCTATGGGCATGGCTTGTGCCAATAGCTATGCCAACCTTGCTCTTGCTTCATGGGAAATGAATTATGTACTACAAGGTAATGAGTTTGTAGAAAATATTATTTGATATGAAAGATTTGTGGATGATATTTTTCTTTTATGGGGAAATACTAGTGATAGATTAGCATTATTTATTGAATACTTGCATGGTACTAATGAATTCTTAAGATTTACCTATGACCACTCACCAGATACCATTAATTTTCTGGATGTAACAGTTAGTAGACTACAAATACACAGCTAATCACCAAACTCTATAGGAAGCCTACTAGAAGGAATAATATTTTACACAAAACAAGCATGCAAATGAAACATGTTAGTAAGAATGTAATGAAGGAACAACTGATGAGGATGAGTAGACTACATAACACAGACGAAGCACTTGAACAAGCAGTATCAATGCTTAGAACTGAATTTATAGTTAGAAGTTATAAAAGGCGTGAAATAGATCATGATATTGTTGAGATGCATGAAGTAAGGAGCACACAGGGTAGACCACTTTTTCTAATGAAGAACAAAATATATATAACACTAGAACTATCAGAGATATAGTAAGGTTTCCTATTACTTATTCTAGTGATATAAATGCTTTTTGTTCCATCTTTCATAAAAATTGGAATATTTTGAACTCCGTGGAAGAACTTAATGGGATCACCGACAGTAAGCCACATTTTTCCTTTAGAAATAACCGATCATTAAAGAGACAACTATGCTACAAACCATTGACTAAAAAGAACAATACTTTGTTCTCTTAGAGACTTGGCACATTTCCATGCAGACATTGCATGGCATGTAAATTTATATATACTAACAGTGTATTTATACATCCTAGTCAAAATTTCTCTATAGAATTTGAATTTTATGCAGATTGTATGACCAAGCATGTTGTGTATCTTAGTTTTTGTAAATTGTGTTATGCTTTTTATGCAGGGAAAACCAATAGGATTTTTAAAGAATGAATATTAGAACACATAAGAGATATAGCAAATCAAAAAGAAACTAATGCACTTGCAAAACACATTAAAGAACAAGGACCTTCACATGTTTTTAATTTTTTAGTACTATAAATGTTGTGTCTTTCAGCTTTTCTCATTTAGGGGTCGCCACAGCAAAACTCCGGTCCGCTAATGATTGGCAGTTGATTTTTACGTGCCGAGTTGCCAGCCCTGATGCACAACCTTCAACGAAGGTACGCCCATTCACGTATGCCACCAAACAGAAGACGCTCTAGCTGAGAATCAAACCGGACAGCATCTTACTGTGAGGCGACAACGCTGCTGCAGCACCACCAATGCGGATTTTTTTAGTACTAGAAATAATAGAAGATAATAGTAGAGGTGGTGACATTAAAAATAAAACAGAAGAGATAGAACAGAAATGGATACTGCAACTACATGCAGAGAAGTCACCAGGTATTAATGGTGTAGCATCATTGAAACCCTTTTTAAAGGCTAAACCTCTTAGACATTGATTTTTTATATATGTTTTATCATTGAACATGTTTTGATGAATAGTTTACTTTTATATTTATTTATATATCTACACATTTATAAGTTTCACAAGATTTTAACATATATTTAATGGTATTGCTTATTTCTAATTGACTAATATACTAATTGTTTTACTAATTGATGATTGCTTAAATATGCAATGTTACTTTGAGTGCATAGTTTGATGAAGTGATCAGTTGTTGTAGATAGTGAAAGTGCTTACTTGGCTATAACTTGGATATACTTGTATTAAACTATCTTTTTGGATTATCCTGCAGCTGTGGTCACTTTGTTCTTTTATATTTTTATTCAGTAGTATGCAGGTGGGTGGGGGATATTATCAGTTGGTGAAATCCCTGTAGGTTGAAACTATGTTGTGGAGAGTCAGTAGTGAGCTTGGTCCAGTCAATGTTAACATCACCTAGGATGAGGGTTTCATATGGTATACTGTGTGAGAACCAGGAAAGATAGATTCCAGGTTAGGAACATTCTTTCATTGGGGATATATATGGAGGCAATGACAAATTTCTTGTGAGGGTTTAGATGGCAATTTAGGATGATAAGTTTAGCTGGGTGGAGATCTGGAATAAGGATGGTGATAGGTGAAAGGTTAAGGCTATCAGAATAGATGATGGCAACGTCACCACCTTTTTTTAAGAGATTCTGTCAGGGTGGCAGATATTACAGCTGGATTGGAGTGTTTCTTTGTTTATTATGTGAGGTTTTAGCCACATTTCAGATCAGGCTAGGATGTGAGGGGTGGTATGGGCAATTCAGGTAGGCAGCTCAGTGGTTTCGTTATTGAGGCTTAGAATATGTAGGGATTAGATGGAGAGGTGTTTGTGTAGTGAGGTTTGGTATACAGGAGGATGGGGAGGTTGAGATAGATGGGGGTGATAGGGAGGTAGAGGAAGGCTTGTGGGATATACAGTTATGGGGAGTGGAGGGGGCGCTAAGACTGGGGTGAATGTCACCAGTGAGAAGTATGTTACTAGGAAAAGAAGTAAAATGAGTTAGTAATAAGAGATGGTAGTACAGTTTTCATTTGGATTTACAGGAGAGAGGGTATATCTGTAGTATAGTAAGCTTCTGACAGCAGTTATAGGAAAAGTTGAACAGAGATGGAGAGAGTATGAAGGAGTGAGATGAAAGGGGGGTTTGGGGATACATATAGTAGGAGAGTATATAAAAGGTTGGGGAAGGTTGGTGTGATAGGAGGTTAGAGCAGAGAGCAGTGTCAGAATTGGAAAGGTAAAGTATAAATGTTACATGTTAGTTTGTATGGAGAGTAAAGGTGTGTAATGTGTGGATGAACTGGTGAGAGAACAAGAAGTGATGTAGTAGATAGTGATGGTGTATGAGTGGAGTGGTTGCAGGTATGAAGCAGAGTGTGAGTGGCTGAAATGGACAAGAGGGGGAGGGATTGGAGAGTATAAAATTAATTGAAATGGGGTGGGTGGGAATGGGGGTAGGGTAGGGGAGCGAAGTGAGCCCAAGCATAGCAGGAATACACCTACATCAACCTCAAAAGTCCCCAAGACAGACAATCAGTGATGCTGGTACATTTGGTCAGAGGAGGTAGGAGAAGCAGGAGGGAGTGGAGAAAGGCACAGAGAGGAATCTGAAAAGGTCAGATGGTATGGAGGTATCAGGACCGAGTAAGGAATCTAGCTAAGGCCAACAGGACAGAGTAGTGCAGTAGGGCAAGCTAGGGAAAAATAATCAGAGATGGGAGCACAGAAGATAAGGATCTTAAAAGTAAGAGTATCTGTGGAAAGCAGGAAGATGGAGGAAATCGGGAGCAGCATGGAGGTGTGCAAGAAGCAGTGACCCGGGGAAACCAGTACTGGCAAGAGAATTAATAAGTAACTTTAATAGAACATAACCAAAAAGTAGAGTCAGTCCAGAAAATAAACTAGTAATCCAAAAACCGGACAAACGGAAGGTTCCACACAGTTGCTGGTAAAATGCAGTAGTTTAATTAATGCCACAAACATGAAAAATACATGCGTTTTCGTCCGAGTATCCCTCAGACTTCTTTAGAATGAACACTGAAACTCCATACTGATTAGTATAAATGCACATATCAATTAATCAATCAAGTTAATCCTCAAAGCATTAAAGACACAAGACCAAATACACATCTATAAATATTGTCAAGAATAATAAAAAATGTATATATGAATAATAAACTGTGGACGTGAATAATAGATGTATACCCAGAATATATTAATAAACTTGCATAAAATCATATTGTGATTATATAAAAAGGTTAAAGCTGAATAGAAAATAATTAAAAACTTTCAAAAAGTTCTACATTATCAAAAGTCCAATACATGTAAAAGGTGTACATAACATTTAAAAAAAATTAAAAATGTTATTATGTTGAAAAACATATAAAAAATGTATGAATAAAAAAATATATATATAAAAATGTATAAAAGTATATATCAAGTACATTTAGTCATAAATATCATGTTTATAATTGATTTTTATAGTTTTGCTGCCCTCAATTTGAGCAAAGGTGCCAGTGAAATATGGTCATTAAGACCAGGCATTTTATTAGATTCTAAAAAGATCTGCCAAAAAGTTTCTCTATATTCCAGCCTGTGTTCCCAGGGCCTTCCCCTCAATTCTTTGGGGACAGTTTCCAATACAAAAAAAGAAAAGTTGGCATTTGGACATGTTAAAATATGCTTATATAGAGCATTATTTACATTACATTTACTGACATCATTAATATGCTCATATATTCTACGCTTTAACTGTCTCTTGGTTTTGCCAACATAGAAACTGTCACAATTACCGCAGATGACTAAATATATCAGGCCATGGGAATTACAGTTGGTGTAAGTTTCGGCTGCTAAGGTTTTTTGCCTACTAGTCAAAGTAATCTGTCCTTTGTTGAAAATATAATAACATTGGTTACAGGCCCCACATTTGAAAGTTCCCTTCCTTCTCTGAGTACACACATTATCATGTCCAACCAATTCAAGAATGTTCTTAGGTTCATAGGTAAATAGGTAGGTACTAGGCTATTGGCCCTAGGGCCTATACAAGCCTAGCCAAAAAGGTACCCTGGCTTTCGCCACCCAAGAAAATTATTTTCATGTGCCCCTGTCAAGGAGAACCACAGAAGTGATCCCCAGGGTCAATTTCCTATTACCCATCCAATCATCAAGAATTTTGTTGAAGAGTGCTAATCAGGAGCTCTGCTTGACATAGATAAGTAGTCTGTTCCAGAGTATGGGAAGTCTTTGGGACAGGAATCTATCCCTCCAGCATGTTCTGATTATTGTGGTGACAAGCTTTAGGTCCCTAGAGCATGTAGCTTGGACGGATTGGGATTTCTTTAAGTGGAGCATGTCCAACAGCTCTGGGTTTGACATAGCTTTGTATGTTAGGCAGAGATCGCCTCTGAGTAGGTGATATGCGACGGAGTAAAGCTGAAGTTTTTTGAGACGGTCTGCGTAAGGCATCTGTTTGAGGCCAGTAATCCTCTCTGTGAGGTATTTTTGCGGCCTTTCCAGTTGTTGTAGATGTCTTGTGAGGTACATACCAAAAGGGGCGTTGTACTCTATAAATGGGTCTAATGAGTGATGAGTAGAGGGGAACAATGACCTCTTTTTTTTCTGGATGAGAAACCTTTTGTGATGAGGTGTGCCATGTAGAAGGATTTCCTGACTACTGTGGCGATGTGATTATCAAAGGAGAGACTACTGTCTACCTGTGTCCCAAGGTCTCTTATCACACTTTCGGTGTTGAGTAGACTACCGCCTATGTGGTAGTTCACGGGTACAGAGTTTTTACCAAAGGGGATGACAATGCACTTTTTCGCATTGAGCTTGAGACCATGGCTTTGACACCAGGCATATGTCTCAGTGAGGCCCTTTTGTAGGATGTCCACATCGTTAGGAGTTTTGATTGTGGCTCCTAGTTTGCAGTCATCTGTGAATTTAGTTAGCCAAAGACCTTCT
The DNA here is from genome assembly GCF_019279795.1 of Protopterus annectens. NCBI lineage: Eukaryota > Metazoa > Chordata > Ceratodontiformes > Protopteridae > Protopterus > Protopterus annectens. The sequence continues at coordinate 615,964,707 of NC_056750.1, read as the reverse complement.
GTGTTAGCCTGTACTTCAGAGAAGTAGATACCAAACAGGAGAGGACCCAGGACTGAACCCTGTGGTACTCCATTTGTCACTGGTCTGAAGTCTGATTTGGAGTCTGCTACTTTCACAGTGTGGGTTCTGTCAGTAAGCCAGTTGGCAACCCATCTTGTGACATAGGGATTTATACCTAGTTTAGTGAGTTTATCTATAATTCTAGAGAGGGGGATGGTGTTGAACGCCTTGGCGAGATCTACATAGGCTGTGTGAACCACCTTACCCTCATCTATGGCTTTGGTGACTACTTCAAAGAAGTCTATCAGGTTTAGGAGACATGATCTGCCTTTTACAAACCCAAACTGTGTGGGGTCCAGAGTTTGGAGATCTCCAATGTCTTTGTTTATGAGTTCCATGATGATACGTTCCATGGCCTTGCAGACCAGGCTCGTCAGGCTAATGGGGTGGTAGTTCCCAGGGTCTGTTGTGACCCCTCCTTTGTGGAGTGGGATAACTGTTGCTGTGCACCATTCAATGGGCACAAAGCCTGAGGTGAGGCTATGATTGAACATGGTACTTAGGTGGGGTGCCAGTTCATTCTGTAGTTCATGTAGAAGGCAGCCTGGGATGTTGTCAGGTCCCATGGATGCTGTGTTCTTGGCTTTGGAGAGTGAGGTTTTTACCTGTGCAGCCATGATTACAGGAACTTTGCATTCTTCTGGTATAAAGATGGGCCTTTTAGGGGGTGAGAGGGGGGGTAAAGTTAGCACTGAATCTATCTGCCAGGATGTTGGCAATATCAGTTAGTTCTGTATATTTAGTGTCATTGTGCTGTAACAGCACAGCTGATCTGAGTGTTGCCATTGAGATTCTTGACATAGCTATAGAATGCTTTGTGGTTGTCTTTAGAATCAGTGGCAATTTTGTTTTCATAACTAGCTTTGGAGGATTTTATGAGGGATCTCAACTTCTTACTGAGGCTGACCAGGGAGTTCCTCCAATCGTGGGATTTTACTCTTTTTTGCAACAGTTTCTTCTGTTGTAGAGTTTGTTTATGGCAGACTACCACCAGATTGGCTTCCTTTTTTTGGAGGATAGCATCTTGGTTCTGTTAGGGATAGCACGATCCATGCACTCGTGTAAGTGCTTATAAAGTGTATTTGTGTAGGATTCAGCAGTCGTACCTCTATTGTCCATCTGCATGGGTGTCATGAAGATTGCCACTTCTGTCCTAAGAAGCATGAAGTTGGCTTTGGAGAAATTTTTTACGGTTGTTTTCCTAATGGGGGGTGGGAGCGGGATGTGGATGTCTAGAGTGATTAGCTTGTGGTCGGATCTGACCAATGAAGAGCTGACCTCTGGTATGGAACACCAGTCACCCATGTTGGTGATGACCAGGACTAGGATATTGCTGCCCCTGGTGGGGGTGTGGATAAGTTGATCCAAGGCATTGGAATTGATGATTCCCAAAAAACGTTGAGCAAAAGAGTTGGCACATTAGTAGTTTTCTCAGTTAATGGTAGGGTAGTTGAAATCACCCATTATTAGAGTGTTGGGTTGTACCTTAATATTTTCCAGTGTATCAAGAAAAGAGGAGTGGGAATCCTGGGGCATGGTGGGGGGTCTGTCGCAAGCTACAATCTGGATTGCGGTTTTACCCAGAGTTAGTTGAACTTGGATAATCTCGGATGCATTATGCTGAGCAACTAGCTTGAAGGTGTGGATATCCTTAATGAATATGGACACGCCTCCACCATTAGTGTTTCGGTCCAGGTTTGGTTGCCGAAAGGTGTGGTATGAATTATAGCCTGGTAATGCAGGGGTGCTCTCTGGAGCTTTGAACCAGGTCTCTGTCACTGCACAGATGTCAATGTTCTCCATTTTAAGGAGTACCTCGAGTGAGTGCATTTTGAGGTTTAGACTTCTAGTATTGAGTGGCATTACCCTCAGATTTTGCTTGCTTGTACCTATTACATTGGTGAATTTGTCATTTGAACCTTGCCTAAAAAGGCACTATAGGGGTGGCAAGAGCCTTTGCCAGTATCCGGAATCCCAAGGGCGACAGGTACAGGCCATCTCTGGCAAAGCAGCGTGGTCTGTCGATCATGTCATCCTAGGCAGACAGATACTAGATTCCCTTAAAATGACAACAGAAGCTTAGCCAACTGTTAAAGTCAATCATTTTGTCCTTGTACTGTGGTATCATTCTGGGTGATGGCAGGATGCTACTCAGGGCTAGGGTCATACCTGCCTGGCTACAAGATCAGAGAGCTCCTCCATGTCTGTTTTCATGTAGTCCAGGGAGGTATGTCTCAGGTCATTCACACCAACATGGACAATGACAGAGGCATATCTGTACTTGTTGTGGAGTGACCTGAGTGCGTACCTTATGTGGTAGATCCTGGCAGCTGACAGTAACTTTTTCCTTGTTTAGCCTGGTGAGTGGAACATCAGTGTGCCTGACTATAGAGTCACCTATGACTAGAGTGTTGGATACGTTATGCCTTATTGGGCTGTAGTTGAGTGGCACACTGAGTATGTGGGCTATGTCTCATTTGGGCTGTGTGGGGGGGTGGAGGTTGCTTGCATTTCTGCTTTGGAGGTCTCTGTTGTTTGGGCAGATATGTACTGAGAGCCTCCGCGAATATAGGTGTGTGTTTTGTGCTTCTGTGTGTGTGTTTTGGTGGTGTAGGTTTTGAGGGACTATGTGATGAGTGTGGTGTGGTGCACGTGTTTACCTTCTCCTCTTGACTGTCTAGGCCAGTCTTTGGTGAAGAGAGCTTTGCTTCCAGTTTGGCTATATAAGTGCATCTCTCACAGGTTGTAGTGTTGGGTGATAGGAGGAGAGAGTTGTCTGTGTACATGAGGCAATTGCTGCATTGTCCCAAGATGCCCAGATTCATCAGGTAGACAGGAGAAAACACTGGGAGCTGACCTTTAGACATGCCTGAATAGGTGCTTATTTATTAAGTACTAAAAACTGTTTTCCTCTAGACAAGTGAGGAAAGTTGAGTGCTGTAGTAATTTGTAACTTATTTAGTGCTTACAATGAGTTCTGAACAAGTGCTGAGCTCGAAACCGATTTGAGTGCTAAAACTAAAAAACTGGCTAGTTGCAAGGGAAATTTTGAAGAACAGACTTTATGGCGCCAGGAATAGATTAACCCCAGTTAAGTGGGGGGGGGGGCTTAGGAGCTCACAAACAGTCCTGGACACAGCAAATCCATATCTGGACAAGACCTGCCACAGGAAAGGGGGGAAGCAAGCTTAGAATTTTTTTTTCCAGTAAAAGTGGAAATTGAGAAAGCTGGAACAAAAGTTAATTCAAAGTTAAGAATCTGAGTGGGTTGGCCTTCACAAATGTTCTCTATTAGATTGAGTGAACTAATGACACTAGACTGGGAGGAGTGTCACAGATCAAATATACAGTATGGGCGGGCAACTGCAAAGCCACCAAGTATAAGAACAAGCAACACTAGGCAGGGTGGGTGGGTGGGAAATTACAGTTCCTAGCTGTAGCCACTAAATGAAAGTTTTAAACAGATCAAGGAGCAGACTCTAGAGAATGCTTTTAACTGTAAACAGACAATTATAGTAATGCACACTATTACAGTTCCTAGCTGTAGAACACAGAAACCTCAAAAAATCAAAAATGCAGAGAAAAGCTCTGATAGGGCACTCACAAACAGAAAATACAACTCTCAGTATGAAAAAGCAGTTTACAGTTAAGCAATTCAGTAAACATGCAATTAGAGTAATGAAACAGTATCTAGCAATGAAAAATACAATTAAAACAGTATAAAACAGTACATAAATGCAGTGAAACAATAAAAAAGCTTTCTAACAGTGCAAAATGTAGTATATCAAATGTATAGCACAATTATAAGTGTTTCAGAAGTGCAGTTCAGTGAAATCAGTGTAAGAAATAACTTATCCTGCTCTTGGAATCTTAAGGAATTTCCACTTAAGCAATGCAATCCAGAGCCTGAGCAATACAAGCACAACCTTTATAAGACACAGGGTTTATATACCAGTAAGAATCGAAGAGTTGGAAGATCAAATTACTACTCAGCCACAGCTATTACCCAATCACTCATACTACAGAAGGTCAGGAGGCCTTGTTACTCTCAATAATAATGAAGACCATCAGCAGAAAATGACTGCCAGAAACACAGGAAACTCAAACAAAACTACCAGCCTAGACAACAGGCCTCTATCAAGATTATGCCACCTGAGCAGAACACAGAAACCTCACTTTAAAAGCATAGAAAGGACACTCACAAAGAGAAAATACAAGTCTCAGTATGAAAAAGCAGTTTACAATTTAGTAATTAAATAAAAATGCAATTATAGTAATGCACACTATTACAGTTCCTAGCTGTAGCCACTAAATGAAAGTTTTAAACAGATCAAGGAGCAGACTCTAGAGAATGCTTTTAACTGTAAACAGACAATTATAGTAATGCACACTATTACAGTTCCTAGCTGTAGAACTCAGACACCTCAAAAAATTAAAAATGACAAAAAAGCTCAGATAGAGCACTCACAAACAGAAAATACAACTCTCAGTATGAAAAAGCAGTTTACAGTTAAGTAATTTAGTAAACATGCAATTAGAGTAATGAAACAGTATCTAACAATGATAAATACAGTTACAACAGTATAAAACAGTACATAAATGCAGTGAAACAATAAAAAAGCTTTATAACAGTGCAAAATGTAGTAGGTCAACTGTATAGCACAATTATAAGTGTTTCAGAAGTGCAGTTCAGTGAAATAAGTGTAAGAAATAAGTTATCCTGCTCTTGGAATTTTAAGGAATTTCCACTTATGCTTTCCACTCATGCTCTTGATGTTCTGTCCCTTCCTGAATACTACCTTAATTGGTTTACCTTTTCGGTTAGGTAAATCAGTCAGTTGGGAAAACTTGTTCCATTCTCTAAGAACCGTATTCTTAATTTGTTGAGCATTGGCACTAAAATTGGTGACAAATGCTGTATTATAACCTGTGTCATTAACAGTCTTTGATCTGTGTTTGTTAAGAAAACAAGTTCCCAAACCTAACACGGGACTATATACAGTTTTCCTTCCTAAAGTAACCTCACTTTGAATAGAGTCATTAAGTTCACCAGGATAACCACGTTCAAGGAACATGTGTTTCAATACAGTACACTCAGAAAAAAAATCAGGCTCGTCAGAAGTCATGCGGCTAATACACACATATTGTCCCTTGACGATACCCTTTTTCTGAAAAACAGGATGCGTGCTGTTGTAACTTATATATGTGTTAGAGAAGGTAGGTTTTCTAAACACCATTCATTTGAATTGGTTGTCCATCTTGTGCAAGGAAACATCCAAGTAATGAACACTGGAATCGTAAACCTGATGGGTGAACTTAAAAAAGTCAGTGGTTTGATTGATGTAAGCAATAAATTCTTCCAAAAGTGTATCACACCCCCAACCAAAAGATGCAAATGTCATCCAAAAATCTGAAGTAAAAGTTCCAATACTGACAATAGATACTTTTGTGTACAAATTTATGTTCCCACACAGAAACTATAATGTCTGCAAAAGTAGGGCACAACTGGCACCCATAGCAACTCCAGATTCTTGTCTATAAAATTCACCCTCAAAGAATAAAAAGTTGTTTCTAAGCACTAATTCAGCCAATTAATTACACAAAAAGATGGCATTCTCAGTGACCCCTGGTCTAAATCTCAGTGCTTCTTCCAACCAATTTAGACCAATGTCATGGGGAATCACCGAAAATAAATCCACTATATCGATTGTAGTAAATAAAAGGTCTGTAGAATAATACTCAGATTTGACCTTACTTAAGAAATCCCATGAATCCTTAACTATGTGAAGTTCACTACTCCAAAGAAATTTTAATTTCCAGTCCAAGTACTTAGCTATAGGTGAAATTTCGGAACCCTCTGATACCATTGTTGGTCTTAGTGGGGGGTTCTCTGCACACTTATGAACCTTGGGTATCCCAAAGATAGATGAAACCCGAGGATAAGGCTGTTGTAAGTATTGGTAGGTGTCATAATGTATCACCCCCTGATCAAACAAACCTATGAAAGCCAGGTCAATCTTTTTATATGAAATATTGATTTCATTAACTGACACTTTAGTATATCTAGAGTCTTCATGTAGAATAGTGTGCATTTTGCTGTCATATAAGATTTTATCCATAATGACTACCCTCCCCCCACCTTTGTCTGGTTCCATAACTCAGATGTTGGAGTTAGAACATAAAGTATCAAGTAACCTTTGGTCCTTGTCATCCAAGTTGGAAATAGTTTTAAATGATTTAGATTTCTTGCATATCTCAGCTGCAAGAACAGTTTCCAAATTTCTAAGCTGAGGATAGGTCAGAGGGTTGAATACATTAGATTTTTTGGGGTGTTTAACTCCAGGCACCTCAGAATTATCACCAAAAAGATTCAATAAATTAAGCCGTCTAATAAACATTTTCAAATCCAGTAATAATTGAGGCAGTTTACTTTTAATGTTGGGCACAAATTTAAAACCTTTAATAAATAAATAAATAAAAATCACTAGAAATATCAAGACTACTACAGTTAAATATATTAAACCCTGCCCTGCTGACTAAATATGTTGGTTCATGGTCTATCGTATTCTGTATTGTCAACAATTCTGTTGGTAATTCCCCCTGGTCCCTCCCCTTCTCTGGGGGTACGTTCCTCTGTAAAAATGGGGGTTAGTATTATTCTTGTTTCGTAATCTGTCTGATCTCCGTAAACCTACATCTTCTTAACTGTTTACATTGTTATGCAGTGCATCTATATTGTTACCTGTCTGGAGATTGTAATCAGTAAAATCAGACTGGTGATGTACAACATATTCAGTATAAGGGTTATGACTAAAAGTTTTTGGCATGGGATACTGTTTCCCTTTCCTATATTCCTTAATATCCCTGTCCAATTTTCTGTATTTCCTATTCAACAAGTCATTACATTTTTTGTCAATCTGAACCTTCAAATCCAAATATTTGCTCTTTTCAAATTGAACAGAAAAAAATAAATCATTAGTCACACGTGCATTGTATACATCAATTTCTTTCTGCAAAATATCCATTTCACAATTGTTATTGTTAACAATTGCTTTAAGAATATCAAGTCCATAGTTATCAAAAATATGTAAAAGTTATTGATGAAACTCACTACCATTGGCAACATTATTATGGTATTTAAAAACCCTTAAGCTTTTCGGCACAATATGCTGTCTAATACATTCATTCAGGTATGAGTTATCTATACAAAAGGATTTGTACCTGGTGAGAGCAGTATGTAATTTATTGAGAGAATCCCTGTATGTGTCTGTAGTTTCAGCATTGGTGTTGACATGAGTGGGTTTGCAAAAAACGGGTTTATCCCTTAACCACTGGTTAAACTCAGTTAGGTTTCCAGAAGCTGGTGTAATTTCCGTCATTCTTTCCGCTGATAAATCCAATGAATTAGGAGTTAAAAAAGTCTCTGTGTATTGTTGAATCCCTGGCTGTCTGGACCTAGTACTTGTACATTCGTGCCAATAGAAGTCATCATGGCATTCGGACGAGTACGGGTCCCAGAGGCAGACAAAGCTTCCTGATTGCCAGGCAAGCTAGAATTTTGAAAAAGCGCAACCAGCCCTTGACTTAAAGATGTAAGCAAGTCAAGCAGCTGTGAAAGTTGACCAGCAAGTTTATGTATTTCACCCATCTCACTCACTTTCGGCACTTCTGGTTGGTGAAGGGTAGTGGGAAGCCATTCGGAAGACTCCATAAACAACTTTGTTTATGTCTTTCGGCTTTTCCCAGTTAGGGGTCGCCACAGCGGAACTCCGGTCCGCTAATGATTGGTCGTGGATTTTTACGTACCGGGTTACCAGCCCTGACTCACAACCTTCAATGGAGGCACACCCCATTCATGTATGCCTCCATACAGAAGACGCTCTAGCTGAGAATCGAACGGGACAACGTCTTACTGTGAGGTGACAATGCTACCACAGCACCACCACTGCAGTAAGACTCCATAAACAACACGTAACCAAAAAGTAGAGTCAGTCCAGAAAATAAACTAGTAATCCAAAAAATTCCCTATGACATTGGTCTAAATTGGTAAGAAGAAGCGATGAGATCTAGACCAGGGATCACTGAGAATGACATCTTTTTGTGTAATGAATTGGCTGAATTAGTGCTTAGAAACAAATTTTTATTCTTTGAGGGTGAATTTTATAGACAAGAATCTGGAGTTGCTATGGGTGCCAGTTGTGCCCCTTCTTTTGCAGACATTATAGATTCTGTGTGGGAACATAAATTTGTACACAAAAGTATCTATTGTCAGTATTGGAACTTTTACTCCAGATTTTTGGATGACATTTGCATCTTTTCGTTGGGAGGTGATACACTTTTGGAAGAATTTATTGCTTACATCAATCAAACCACTGAATTTTTAAGTTCACCCATCAGGTTTACAATTCCAGTGTTCATTACTTGGATGTTTCCTTGCACAAGATGGACAACCAATTCAAGTCAGTGGTGTTTAGAAAACCTACCTTCTCTAACACATATATAAGTTACAACAGCATGCTTCCTGTTTTTCAGAAAAAGACTATCGTCAAGGGGCAATATGTGCATATTAGTCGCATGACTTCTGACGAGCATGATTTTCTTTCTGAGTGTGCTGTATTGAAACACATGTTCCTTGAACGTGGTTATCCTGGTGAACTTATTGACTCTATTCAAAGTGAGGTTACTTTAGGAAGGAAAACTGTATATAGTCCCGATGTTTGGTTTGGGAACTAGTTTTCTTAACAAACACGGATCAAAGACTGTTAATGACACAGGTTATAATACAGCTTTTGTCACCAGTTTTAGTGCCAATGCTCAACAAATTAAGAATACGGTCCTTAGAGAATGGAACAAGTTTTCCCAACTGACTGATTTACCTAACCTAAAAGGTAAACCAATTAAGGTAGTATTCAGGAAGGGACAGAACATCAAGAACATTCTTAAGTCGGTTGGACATGATAATGTGTGTACTCAGTCAAGGAAGGGAACTTTCATATGTGGGGCCTGTAACCAATGTTATTATATTCAACAAAGAACAGATTACTTTGACTAGTAGGCAAAAAACCTTAACAGCCAAAACTTACACCAACTGTAATTACCAGGGCCTGGTATATTTAGTAACCTGTGGTAACTGTGACAGTTTCTATGTTCTCAAAACCGAGAGACAGTGTAAAATATATGAGCATATTAACAATGTCAGTAAATGTAATGTAAATAATGCTCTATATAAGCATACTTTAACATGTCCAAATGCCAACTTTTGTTTTTTTGTATTGGAAACTGTCCCCAAAGAATTGAGGGGATGTATTGGACTTTTGATAATGTAGAACTTTTTGTAAGTTTTTAATTAAGTATTTTCTATTCAGGTTTAACCTTTTTATATAATCACAATATGATTTTATGCAAGTTTATTAATTTATTCTGGGTATACATCTATTATTCACATCCACAGTTTATTATTCATATATACATTTTTTATTATTCTTGACAATATTTATAGATGTGTATTTGGTCTTGTGTCTTTAATGCTTTGAGGATTAACTTGATTGATTAATCGATGTGTGTAGTTATACTAATCAGTATGGAGTTTTAGTGTTTGTTCTGAAGAAGTCTGAGGGATACTCGGATGAAAATGCATGTATTTTTCACATTTGTGGCGTTAATTAAACTACTGCACTTTACCAGCAACTGTGTGGAACTTTTCATTTGTCCGGTGTTTAGTAGAACATACTTTAATTACACCAATAAAAATGGAGAGAGACAGTCTTCAGTGGGACTTGGTAGCAGGTAGATTCCAGGCAGGGTAGGTCTGTGGGCTTGAGTGTGTGCTTGTTGCTAACCTATAAAAAAAGAAAAGAGGGGTGAAGGGGTTGGAAAATGGAGGGACCAAGTAAGAGTTAAAGGCTGGAAGGTAATATGTTTATGTGTGGTGGGGGTATGTTATGTAAGAGAGTGAGAGAAATGGAAATAGTGGGTGCTGTATGCAAGTAAGAGAAATGCAGCAGTGAGAGATAGTAAGAATTGAATGGAACAGTGGTCAGTGATAGAAAGGAGAGCCACTGAAAGGTGGGAAAGACTGGAAAGGAGTGAGTGTAGGTTGGAGTCTGGAGTTGGTAGTGAGGAGTGGGAGCATGTAGTGAGGACTATGTACAATAGTGTCAGCAGATATAGTGTGAAAGAGAGACTTTGGAGCAGCAGTACAAAATAAAAATGCAATTCAGAGCATAATATAACAGTTCCAAATAATAAAAGCAGAAATCAATAAAGAAAATGGTTAACAAACACCTTGCAATGACAAATAGGCATGAGTGCAAAACTATAGCAGCAACAGTGTGACAATTTCAATTACACATTAGACTGCAATGCTATCCGCTCATTGCAAACAAAGTCATTTTTACACAGGTTACAGCCCTTTAGGAAGTGATTACATAGTCTGAAAAAAGGACACCAGCATTAAGCGTTGAGCAGCAGCTGTTGATTGTGCCACAAAATAAGCTTTTCAGCAATAAGCAACTGAAAACATAATATGAATAGCGAACACACATCACATACAAGCACTGGCAATAGCTGAGATATAGAACAAGGTCGGGAATAGGACAAAAGTACAATACAAAAAACTAGTAACATGCTAAATTTTCAGACAAGGCAGTATCCTGTAAAGGTCGTAACTACGCTAGAGTTATAGACCAGATTAGATTGTTAGGACATGTACTGGACCCTGCCAGTAGCTGCTATTGTCTAGCTACAAGTGTATTTTAGTTACCGAGAAATAACTCAAACCAGGAAAAGCTTCGATGAATATTAAACCTAATGTTAGCTGTATTGTACACAGTTGGCTAGGCAATAAGGCAGCCAGAAAATGTATGAAGGTAAATACAAATGCTCACCCAGATTGGCTACTGCACACCACGGGTCCGCTTCCTAGTTAAGGGGAAATAGAGTAAAGATGGCACTGGGAAACTGCAGGAGCTTTTTAAAAGCTGCAAAGCATTGTGGGCAGTGCATGGGAAAAAAAATAAGGAGGAGAGAGAAACAAAGTGAGAAAGGAAGAATAAAAGAGAACAGCACTAAATTTGATGAACAGAAGACACAAGGAGGGTGGATTTAGAAAGAGGGGAGTATAGCAGCAGAACAGAGAGACTGAAAGCACAGTAGGAGCAGACCCCAGGCTGTAACTGGAGTAGATAGTAGAAGCAGCCACAAAAGTGGAATACAAATAAGAAAGATACCCGCAGCGACCTCAAAAGTCCCTAAGACAGACAATCAGCGATGCTGGTAAGTTTGGTCGGAGGAAGTAGGAGAGGCAGGAGGGAGTAGAGAAAGGCACAGAGAGGAACCTGAAAAGGTCAGAAGAGATGGAGGCATCAGGACCAAGTAAAGAAGCTAGCTAAGGCCAACAGGATAGAGCAGTGCAGGAGAGCAAGCTAGAGAAAAATAATCAGAGATGGGAGCACAGAAGATAGGGATCTTAATAGTAAGAGTATCTGTAGAAAGCAGGAAGGTGGAGGAAGTAGAGAGCAGCCTGGAGGTGTGCAAGAAGCAGCGACCAGGGGAAAAACAGTACTGGCAAGAGAATTAATAAGCAACATTCGTAGGACATACTTTAATTACGCCAAAAAAATTGAGAGAGGCAGTCTTCAGTGGGACTTGGTAGCAGGTAGGTTCCAGGTAGTGTAGGTGTGTGGGCTTGAATGTGTGGTTGTTGCTAACTTTAATTACACCAAAAAAAAATGGAGAGAGGCAGTCTTCAGTGGGACTTGGCAGCAGGTAGGTTCCAGGCAGGGTAGGTCTGTGGGCTTGAGTGTGTGGTCATTGCTAACCCAGATCGGCTACCTCACACCATGGGTCCACTTCCTAGTTAAGGAGAAAGAGACTAAAGAAGTACCTTTATAATAACCTTCCAAAGGGCACTGTTTATGAGCTACCCTCACAAGGATCTGAGCACAAAAGAATCTTAGTGAAATGGTAACAGCAAAACTGTGCCATGAGGTTTAAAATGAAAGAGCTTTTGATAAAAGCCAAAAAGAGTAATCCTTAGGAGAGTAAAAGAGTAGAGATGTTATATTGTCCCTTTAGAAAATCCTTTGCAGGCTATAGCCTGTGTCCTGTGTTCATTTCTTGAAGATGCACAGAGAGAAAGAGAGCAAGCCAACTGAGAGTGTACAGAGAAATACTTCCACAGTAATGAAAGGAAGGAAGGGCACATAATTTTAGGAGATGTTAGTGAAACCAATTCTCTTCTCACGTCTGTAGAGATGACAGGCTGAAATTCAACTTAGCCATTAAAAAGTACTATTTTTTTTCAAACTGAAAGGACTGGAAAAATAGAACAGTTTACCAAAGGGGATGACAGACTGTGAGGCCATAACATTCCTGATTGGGTGGTAAGGAAAGAAAATCGGTATGAGGAGGAAAATAAAAAAAATAACATCATATTGGAAAAGCTAGACAGATAAAAAGGTTTTTTTTACACAGATACATAATAATTATGGCTGACACATCATTTCAGACTAGCATAACTATGGCTTGCTAGCAGTTTGTTGCCACGATGTGTTCATATAGACTGTTATTAATATGTACAGTAACTGGTCTGGAATAACTTCTAGCAACCAGGTATAAAAGTAAAGGGGAAATGGTCACTCAGTGAAGCAGTATCTCTTGGCTTTATGCACTGAAAAAGGTATTTTGTATGAAAATGACTTATAGCATTAAGCTTAATAAAAACGATAAATGTTAGACATGAGATGCAGGATAAGGTCCATGTTTTAGCTATATGTGCCTCAAAATGATAGCAAAGCAATTTTACAGCCTCGACATTTACCAGGTGAGCAAAGGTTTTAAAGTGCCAGATTTCAACAGCACCTTAATTTCTCAACAGAATTCTTCAAACTGATTTGCAGTAGTTATTTGCAAGTCAGTGACACTAGTTTTCTTTCTTTCTCTAATAAAAGTTGTACACCCATCCCTTAATTCAGGATTGATCACTATGGCTTGAATTGTTCTGATCTCTCAGATACATTGATATATTGAGCCATCCAAGGCTGAAAACCACTACAAAGTTCAAAATATTAAAATACTCAGTGGCAACATCCATACAAGGTAAAGTAGACAAAGGTGACCAGTTTACATCAAACAATAAGTAATTTTTAAAATTACTAACTCAACAATTTATAGTAGTTCTGATACACACCATCTTCGGTTTTGAAAAATGTTTATCAGATGACAACAAAGACAGGTAAATGGTTAGGTTTAAGAAAAAAAGTCTGACAATTTCTCCAAAAAAGTAGACACTGGTGTTTACAAGGTCTTGAATATATAAATAATTTTAAATCATATTTTTTGAAGGCAGGAAGCCCTTATCACCAGCCACGTGAGATACTGTAACTCCCATATCCTTGCCAAGTATTATAATGGAATTCAAAGCTGTTCTTTCTCAGAGAAAGATTAATATTTTTAAAAATGCTATTTTTCTATGGTGACTTTGAAATAGATAATCCATAACTGTAGTCACAAATTATGTGGGTTAATACAATTCACATATGGAGGCATGGTCTGTATACAGGGAATAAAGCCCTCAATGTAAAATGAAGTTTATTTTCTATTTGAAAAGTATTGTTTACTTTATATGAGCTGGCTGTACTCAAGTTGTCTTTGACACCCTTATCTGCAGTCACTTCTACTATAACTCATATATAATCTGGAGGTAACTGCAGCATATAATCTATTTTTCTCACCCAGGTATAATGCTAAACATAAGCATCCCCCTATCAGTTAAATGAGCAACTCGGACTAAGTGAAATCTGGAGAACAAACAGAGTGAAGTCTGATCCACAATCTCTTTTGTGTTTGTTGTAATATCAACAAATAAAATACCCTGAAATTCAAATTTCTGCAGTACAGATAAAAGGTTTTAGTCATGTTCACTAACAGCAACTATATATATTAATATGTAAAGAAACTCACACATAAATATCACACGTGGATGAATGTTATTCTTTTCAAATGTTTCTGTGATGAGTCCACTCACTAAATAGAATGCAGTTCAAAACAATAAGTGGAAGACCTTTATTTTAGTATGATAGCTTTATATCAATACACGCGCGCATACACACACACACACACACACACACACACACACACACACACAC